>NW_025725790.1:11819209-12119209 GCF_021461395.2 Schistocerca americana
TTGAATCTCGATGCAATTTGAGTGTTCCATCGTCATTAGGAGGCCCTGAACGTTACAATTAACTATCAGTTTCGCGACGGATTTGAAAATATAGACTCATAGGAGACGGACCACATGGTGCCCGAAGCAGCAATATCCCCTTGTAGAAAAGTCGGCTGGAAGACGATGTATTGACCCTCGACGCAATTTGAGTGTTCCATCGTCCATTAGGAGCTCTGAACGTTATAATTACCTATCATTTTTTGCGTCGGATTCGAAATCTACTCACAGGAGAAGGACCATATGGTGCCCGAGACAGCAATATCCCCTTGGGAGACAAGTCGGCTGGAGGACGATGTATTGAATCTCGACGCATTTTGAGTGTTCCATCGTCATTAGGAGGCCCTGAACGTTACAATTAACTATCAGTTTCGCGTCGAATTTCGTAAATCTAGGACGCACAGGAGACGGACCACGTGGTGCCCGAGGCAGCAATATCCCTTGGAGATGAGTCGGCTGGGAGGACGATGTATTGAATCTCGACGCAATTTGAGTGTTATATTGTCATTAGGAGGCGCTGAACCTTACAATTAACTATCATTTTAGCGTCGGGTTCGAAAATCTAGACTCACAGGAGAACGACTATAAGGTGCCCGAGGCAGCAATACACCCTTTGAGACAAGTCGGCGGGAGGCCGATGTATTGAATTTCGACGCAAATTGAGTGTTCCATCGTCATTAGTAGGCCCTGAACGTTACAATTATCAGTTTCGCGTCGGAATCGAAAATCTTAGACTCACAGGAGACGGACCATATGGTGCCCCGAGGCAGCAATATCACGTTGGGAGGCAAGTCGGCTGGGGGGCCGATGTATAGAATCTCGACGCAATTTGAGTGTTCCATCGTCAATAGGAGGCACTGAACGTTACAATTAACTATCAGTTTCGCGTCGGATTCGAAAATCTAGACTCACAGGAGAACGACGATAAGGTGCCCGAAGGAGCAATGGACCCTTGGAGACAAGTCGGCGGGAGGCCGATGTATTGAATCTCGACGCAATTTGAGTGTTTCATCGTCATTAGGAGGCCCTGAACGTTTCAATTAACAATCAGTTTTGTGTCGGATTCGAGAATCTAGATTCACAGGGGAACGACCATAAGGTGCCCGAGGCAGCTGTATCACCTGGAGGACGATGTTTTGAATCTCGGCGCAATTTGAGTGTTCCATCGTCAATAAGGGGCTCTGAACGTTACAATTTACTATCAGTTTCGCGGTCGGATTCGAAATCTAGACTCACAGGAGAACGACTATAAGGTGACCGAGGCAGCAATACACCCTTTGAGACAAGTAAGCGGGAGGCGATGTATTGAATTTCGACGCAATTAGAGTGTTCCATCGTCATTAGGAGGCAATGAACGTTACAATTAACTATCAGTTTCGCGTCGGATTCGAAAATCCAGACTCACAGGAGAACGACAATATGGTGCCCGAGGCAGCAATAGACCCTTGGAGATAAGTCGGCTGGAGGCCGATGTATTGAATCTCGACGCAATTTGAGTGTTCCATCGTCACTAGGAGGCCCTGAACTTTACAATTAACTATCATTTTAGCGTCGGATTCGAAATCTACTCACAGGAGAAGGACCATATGGTGCCCGAGACAGCAATATCCTCTTGGAGGCAAGTCGGCTGGAGGACGATGTATTGAATGTCGACGCAATATGAGTGTTATATCGTCATTAGGAGGCGCTTAACGTTACAATTAACTATCATTTTAGCGTCGGATTTGAAAATCTAGACTCACATTAGACGGATCATATGGTGCCCGAGCCAGCAATATCCCCTTGGATACAAGTCGGCTGGAGGCCGATGTATTGAATATCGACGCAATTTGAGTGTTCCATCGTCATTAGGAGGCGCTGAACGCTACAATTAACTATCAGTTATGCGTTGGATTCGACAATCTAGGACTCACAGGGAGAACGACCATAAGGTGCCCGAGGCAGCTATATCCCCTTGGAGACATGTCGGCTGGAGGACGATGTATTGAGTCTCGACGCAATTTGAGTGTTCCATCGTCATTAGGAGGCCCTGAACGTTACATTTAACTATCATTTTTGCGTCGGATTCAAAATCAAGACTCACAGGAGACGGACCATATGGTGCCCGAGGCAGCAATATCCCCTTGGAGACAAGTCGGCTGAAGGCCGATGTATAGAATCTCGACGCAATTTGAGTGTTCCATCGTCAATAGGAGGCTCTGAACGTTACAATTAACTATCAGTTTCGCGTCGGATTCGAAAATCTAGATTCACAGGAGAACGGCGATAAGGTGCCCGAGGCAGCTTTACACCCTTGGAGACAAGTCGGCGGGAAGCCGATGTATTGAATCTCGACGCAATTTGAGTGTTCCATCGTCATTAGGAGGCCCTGAACGTTACAATTAACTATCAGTTTCGCGTCGGATTCGAAAATATAGACTCATAGGAGACGGACCACATGGTGCCCGAGGCAGCAATATCCCCTTGTAGAAAAGTCGGCTGGCGGACGATGTATTGACCCTCGACGCAATTTGAGTGTTCCATCGTCATTAGGAGGCTCTGAACGTTATAATTACCTATCATTTTTGCGTCGGATTCGAAAATCTACTCACAGGAGAAGGACCAAATGGTGCCCGAGACAGCAATATCCCCTTGGAGACAAGTCGGCTGGAGGACGATGTATTGAATCTCGACGCATTTTGAGTGTTCCATCGTCATTAGGAGGCCCTGAACGTTACAATTAACTAGCATTTTAGCGTCGGATTCGAAAATCTACTCACAGGAGAGGACCATTTTTTGCCCGAGACAGCAATATCCCCTTGGAGACAAGTCGGCTGGAGGACGATGTATTGAATCTCGACGCAGTTTGAGTGTTATATCGTCATTAGGAGGCGCTGAACTTTACACTTAACTATCATTTTAGCGTCGGATTCGAAAATCTAGACTCACAGGAGACGGACCATATGATGCCTGAGGCAGCAATATCCCCTTGGAGATGAGTCGGCTGGAGGACGATGTATTGAATCTCGACGCAATTTGTGTGTTCCATCGTCATTAGTAGGCCCTGAACGTTACAATTATCAGTTTCGCGTCGGAATCGAGAATCTAGACTCACAGGAGAACGAGCATAAGGTGCCCGAGGCAGCTATATCCCCTTGAAGACAAGTCGGCTGGAGGCCGATGTACCGAATCTCGACGCAATTTGAGTGTTCCATCGTCATTAGGAGGCCCTGAACGTTACAATTAACTATCATTTTTGCGTCGGATTCGAAAATCTAGACTCACAGGAGACGGACCATATGATGCCTGAGGCAGCAATATCCCCTTGGAGATGAGTCGGCTGGAGGACGATGTATTGAATCTCGACGCAATTTGTGTGTTCCATCGTCATTAGTAGGCCCTTAACGTTACAATTATCAGTTTCGCGTCGGAATCGAAAATCTAGACTCACAGGAGACGGACCATATGGTGCCCGAGGCAGCAATATCACGTTGGAGACAAGTCGGCTGGGGGCCGATGTATAGAATCTCGACGCAATTTGAGTGTTCCATCGTCAATAGGAGGCACTGAACGTTACAATTAACTATCAGTTTCGCGTCGGATTCGAAAATCTAGACTCACAGGAGAACGACGTTAAGGTGCCCGAAGCAGCAATGGACCCTTGGAGACAAGTCGGCGGCAGGCCGATGTATTGAATTTCGACGCAATTTGAGTGTTCCATCGTCATTAGGAGGCCCTGAACGTTACAATTAACAACCAGTTTTATGTCGGATTCGAGACTCTAGATTCACAGGGGAACGCCCATAAGGTGCCCGAGGCAGCTGTATCACCTTGGAGACAAGTCGGCTGGAGGACGATGTATTGAACCTCGGCGCAATTTGAGTGTTCCATCGTCATTAAGAGGCTCTGAACGTTACAATTTACTATCAGTTTCGCGTCGGATTCGAAAATCTAGACTCACAGGAGAACGACTATAAGGTGACCGAGGCAGCAATACACCCTTTGAGACAAGTAAGCGGGAGGCCGATGTATTGAATTTCGACGCAATTAGAGTGTTCCATCGTCATTAGGAGGCAATGAACGTTACAATTAACTATCAGTTTCGCGTCGGATTCGAAAATCCAGACTCACAGGAGAACGACAATAAGGTGCCCGAGGCAGCAATAGACCCTTGGAGATAAGTCGGCGGGAGGCCGATGTATTGAATCTCGACGCAATTTGAGTGTTCCATCGTCATTAGGAGGCCCTGAACTTTACAATTAACTATCATTTTAGCGTCGGATTCGAAAATCTACTCACAGGAGAAGGACCATATGGTGCCCGAGACAGCAATATCCCCTTGGAGGCAAGTCGGCTGGAGGACGATGTATCGAATCTCGACGCAATTTGAGTGTTATATCGTCATTAGGAGGCGCTTAACGTTACAATTAACTATCATTTTAGCGTCGGATTTGAAAATCTAGACTCACAGGAGACGGATCATATGGTGCCCGAGCCAGCAATATCCCCTTGGATATAAGTCGGCTGGAGGCCGATGTATTGAATATCGACGCAATTTGAGTGTTCCATCGTCATTAGGAGGCGCTGAACGCTACAATTATCTATCAGTTATGCGTTGGATTCGTCAATCTAGACTCACAGGAGAACGACCATAAGGTGCCCGAGTCAGCAATAGACCGTTGGGGACAGGTCGGCTGGAGGACGATGTATTGATTCTCGACGCAATTTGAATGTTCCACCGTCATTAGGAGGCCAGAACGTTACAATTAACAATCAGCTTTGCGTCGGATTCGAGAATCTAGACTCACAGGAGAACGACCATAAGGTGCCCGAGGCAGCTATATCCCCTTGGAGACATGTCGGCTGGAGGACGATGTATTGAGTCTCGACGCAATTTGAGTGTTCCATCGTCATTAGGAGGCCCTGAACGTTACATTTAATTATCATTTTTGCGTCGGATTCAAAAATCAAGACTCACAGGAGACGGACCATATGGTGCCCGAGGCAGCAATATCCCCTTGGAGACAAGTCGGCTGAAGGCCGATGTATAGAATCTCGACGCAGTTTGAGTGTTCCATCGTCAATAGGAGGCTCTGAACGTTACAATTAACTATCAGTTTCGCGTCGGATTCGAAAATCTAGATTCACAGGAGAACGGCGATAAGGTGCCCGAGGCAGCATTAGACCCTTGGAGACAAGTCGGCGGGAGGACGATGTATTGAATCTCGACGCAATTTGTGTGTTCCATCGTCATTAGGAGGCCCTGAACGTTACAATTAACTATCAGTTTCGCGTCGGATTCGAAAATATAGACTCATAGGAGACGGACTACATGGTGCCCGAGGCAGCAATATCCCCTTGTAGAAAAGTCGGCTGGAGGACGATGTATTGACCCTCGACGCAATTTGAGTGTTCCATCGTCATTAGGAGGCCCTGAACGTTACATTTAATTATCATTTTTGCGTCGGATTCAAAAATCAAGACTCACAGGAGACGGACCATATGGTGCCCGAGGCAGCAATATCCCCTTGGAGACAAGTCGGCTGAAGGCCGATGTATAGAATCTCGACGCAATTTGAGTGTTCCATCGTCAATAGGAGGCTCTGAACGTTACAATTAACTATCAGTTTCGCGTCGGATTCGAAAATCTAGATTCACAGGAGAACGGCGATAAGGTGCCCGAGGCAGCATTAGACCCTTGGAGACAAGTCGGCGGGAGGACGATGTATTGAATCTCGACGCAATTTGTGTGTTCCATCGTCATTAGGAGGCCCTGAACGTTACAATTAACTATCAGTTTCGCGTCGGATTCGAAAATATAGACTCATAGGAGACGGACCACATGGTGCCCGAGGCAGCAATATCCCCTTGTAGAAAAGTCGGCTAGAGGACGATGTATTGACCCTCGACGCAATTTGAGTGTTCCATCGTCATTAGGAGGCCCTGAACGTTACATTTAATTATCATTTTTGCGTCGGATTCAAAAATCAAGACTCACAGGAGACGAACCATATGGTGCCCGAGGCAGCAATATCCCCTTGGAGACAAGTCGGCTGAAGGCCGATGTATAGAATCTCGACGCAATTTGAGTGTTCCATCGTCAATAGGAGGCTCTGAACGTTACAATTAACTATCAGTTTCGCGTCGGATTCGAAAATCTAGATTCACAGGAGAACGGCGATAAGGTGCCCGAGGCAGCATTAGATCCTTGGAGACAAGTCGGCGGGAGGACGATGTATTGAATCTCGACGCAATTTGTGTGTTCCATCGCCATTAGGAGGCCCGGAACGTTACAATTAACTATCATTTTTGCGTCGGATTCGAAAATCTAGACTCACAGGAGACGGACCATATGATGCCTGAGGCAGCAATATCCCCTTGGAGATGAGTCGGCTGGAGGACGATGTATTGAATCTCGACGCAATTTGTGTGTTCCATCGTCATTAGTAGGCCCTGAACGTTACAATTATCAGTTTCGCGTCGGAATCGAAAATCTAGACTCACAGGAGACGGACCATATGGTGCCCGAGGCAGCAATATCACGTTGGAGACAAGTCGGCTGGGGGCCGATGTATAGAATCTCGACGCAATTTGAGTGTTCCATCGTCAATAGGAGGCACTGAACGTTACAATTAACTATCAGTTTCGCGTCGGATTCGAAAATCTAGACTCACAGGAGAACGACGATAAGGTGCCCGAAGCAGCAATGGACCCTTGGAGACAAGTCGGCGGGAGGCCGATGTATTAAATCTCGACGCAATTTGAGTGTTTCATCGTCATTAGGAGGCCCTGCACGTTACAATTTACTATTAGTTTCGCGTCGGATTCGGAAATCTAGACTCACAGGAGAACGACTATAAGGTGCCCGAGGCAGCAATACACCCATTGAGACAAGTCGGCGGGAGGCCGATGTATTGAATTTCAACGCAATTTGATTGTTCCATCGTCATTTGGAGGCCATGAACGTTACAATTAACAATCAGTTTTATGTCGGATTCGAGAATCTAGATTCACAGGGCAACGACCATAAGGTGCCCGAGGCAGCTGTATCACCTTGGAGACAAGTCGGCTGGAGGACGATGTATTGCATCTCGGCGCAATTTGAGTGTTCCATCGTCATTAAGAGGCTCTAAACGTTACAATTTACTATCAGTTTCGCGTCGGATTCGAAAATCTAGACTCACAGGAGAACGACTATAAGGTGACCGAGGCTGCAATACACCCTTTGAGACAAGTAAGCGGGAGGCCGATGTATTGAATTTCGACGCAATTAGATTGTTCCATCGTCATTAGGAGGCAATGAACGTTACAATTAACTATCAGTTTCGCGTCGGATTCGAAAATCCAGACTCACAGGAGAACGACAATAAGGTGCCCGAGGCAGCAATAGACCCTTGGAGATAAGTCGGCGGGAGGCCGATGTATTGAATCTCGACGCAATTTGAGTGTTCCATCGTCATTAGGAGGCCCTGAACGTTACAATTAACTATCAGTTTCGCGTCGGATTCGAAAACATAGACTCACCGGAGAGGGACCACATGTTGCCCGAGGCAGCAATTTCCCCTTGTAGATATGTCGGCTGGAGTACGATGTATTGACTCCCGACGCAATTTGAGTGTTCCATCGCCATTAGGAAGCCCTGAACGTTACAATACACTACCATTTTAGCGTCGGATTCGAAAATCTACTCACGGGAGAAGGACTATATGGTGCCCGAGACAGCAATATCCCCTTGGAGTCGGCTGGAGGACGATGTATTGAATCTCGACGCAATTTGAGTCTTCCATCGTCGTTAGTGGGCCCTGTACGTTAGAATTAACTATCAGTTTCGCGTCGGATTCGAAATTCTAGACTCACAGGAGAAGGACCATACGGTGCCCGAGGCAGCAATATCACCTTGGAGACAAGTCGGCTGAAGGACGATGTATTGAATCTCGACGCAATTTGAGTGTTCCATCGTCATTAGGAGGCCCTGAACGTTAAATTAAGAATCAGTTTTGCGACGGATTCGAAAATCTAAACTCACAGGAGAACGACCATAAGGTGACCAAGGCAGCAATAGACCCTTGGAGACAAGTAGGCTGAAGGACCATGTATTGAATCTCGACGCAATTTGAGTGTTCCATCGTCATTAGGAGGCCCTGAACGTTACAATTAACTATCAGTTTCGCGTCGGTTTCGTAAATTTAGACTCATAGGAGACGGACCACATGGTGCCCGAGGCAGCAATATCCCCTTGTAGAAAAGTCATCTGAGGACGATGTATTGACTCTGGACGCAATTTGAGTGTTCCATCGTCATTAGGAGGCGCTTAACGTTACAATTAACTATCATTTTAGCGTCGGATTCGAAAATCTAGACTCACAGGAGACGGATCATATGGTGCCCGAGCCAGCAATATCCCCTTGGAGACAAGTCGGCTGGAGGCCGATGTATTGAAAATCGACGCAATTTGAGTGTTCCATCGTCATTAGGAGGCGCTGAACGTTACAATTAAGTTTCAGTTATGCGTTGGATTCGACAATCTAGACTCACAGGAGAACGAGCATAAGGTGCCCGAGGCAGCTATATCCCCTTGAAGACAAGTCGGCTGGAGGACGATGTATTGAATCTCGACGCAATTTAAGTGTTCCATCGACATTAGGAGGCCCTGAACGTTACAATTAACTATCATTCTTGCGTCGGATTCGAAAATCTAGACTCACAGGAGACGGATCATATGGTGCCCGAGCCAGCAATATCCCCTTGGAGACAAGTCGGCTGGAGGCCGATGTATTGAAAATCGACGCAATTTGAGTGTTCCATCGTCATTAAGAGGCTCTGAACGTTACAATTTACTATCAGTTTCGCGTTTAATTCGAAAATCTGGACTCACAGTGGAACGACTATAAGGTGCCCGAGGCAGCAATACACCCTTTGAGACAAGTAAGCGGGAGGCCGATGTATTGAATTTCGACGCAATTACAGTGTTCCATCGGCATTAGGAGGCCCTGAACGTTACAATTCACTAATATTTTAGCGTCGGATTCGAAAATCTACTCACAGGAGAAGGACCATATGGTGCCCGAGACAGCAATATCCCCTTGGAGTCGGCTGGAGGACGATGTATTCATTCTCGACGCAATTTGAATGTTCCATCGTCATTAGGAGGCCAGAACGCTACAATTAACAATCAGCTTTGCGTCGGATTCGAGAATCTAGACTCACAGGAGAACGACCATAAGGTGCCCGAAGCAGCTATATCCCCTTGGAGACAAGTCGGCTGGAGGACGATGTATTGACCCTCGACACAATTTGAGTGTTCCTTCGTCATTAGGAGGCCCTGAACGTTACAATTAACTATCATTTATGCGTCGGTTTCGAATATCTACTCACAGGAGAAGGACCATATGGTGCCCGAGACAGCAATATCCCCTTGGAGACAAGTCGGCTGGAGGACGATGTATTGAATCTCGACGCAATTTGAGTGTTCCATCGAGATTAGGAGGCCCGGAACGTTACAATTAACTAGCATTTTAGCGTCGGATTCGAAAATCTACTCACAGGAGAGTACCTTTTGGTGCCCGAGACAGCAATATCCCCTTGGAGACAAGTCGGCTGGAGGCCGATGTATTGAATATCGACGCAATTTGAGTGGTCCATCGTCATTAGGAGGCACTGAACGTTACAATTAATTATCAGTTATGCGATGGATTCGACAATCTAGACTCACAGGAGAACGAGCATAAGGTGCCCGAGTCAGCAATAGACCGTTGGAGACAAGTCGGCTGGAGGACGATGTATTGAATCTCGACGTAATTTGAATGTTCCATCGTCATTATGAGGCCCTGAACGTTACAATTAACTATCAGTTTCGCGTCGGATTCGAAAATATAGACTCACAGGAGAACGACTATAAGGTGCACGAGGCAGTAATACACCCTTTGAGACAAGTCGGCGGGTGGCCGATGTATTGAATTTCGAGGCAATTTGAGTGTCCCATCGTCATTAGGAGGCCCTGAACGTTACAATTAACTATCAGTTTCGCGTCGGATTGGAAAATATAGACTCACAGGAGACGGACCTCATGGTACCCGAGGCAGCAATATCCCCTTGTAGAAAAGTCGGATGGAGGACGATGTATTGACTCTCGACGCAATTAGAGTCTTCCATCGCCATTAGGAGGCCATGAACGTTACAATTAACTATCATTTGTGCGTCGGATTCGAAAATCTAGACTCACAGGAGACGGACCATATGATGCCCGAGGCAGCAATATCCCCTTGGAGACAAGTCGGCTGGAGGACGATGTATTGAATCTCGACGCAATTTGAGTGTTCCATCGTCATTAGGAGGCCCTGAACGTTACAATTAACTATCAGTTTCGCGTCGGATTCGTAAATCTAGACTCACAGGAGACGGACCACATGGTGCCCGAGGCAGCAATATCCCCTTGTACAAAAGTCGGCTGGAGGACGATGTATTGAATCTCGACGCAATTTGATTGTTCCATCGTCATTAGGAGGCCCTGAACGTTACAATTAACAATCAGTTTTATGTCGGATTCGAGAAAGTAGACTCACAGGAGAACGACCATAAGGTGCCCGAGGCAGCAATACACCCTTTGAGACAAGTGTTCGGGAGGCCGATGTATTGAATTTCGACGCAATTTGAGTGTTCCATCGTCATTAAGAGGCCATGAACGTTACAATTAACTATCATTTTAGCGTCGGATTCGAACATCTACTCACAGGAGAAGGACCATATGGTGCCCGAGACAGCAATATCCCCTTGGAAACAAGTCGGCTGGAGGACGATGTATTGAATCTCGACGCAATTTTAGTGTTCCATCGTCATTAGGAGGCCCTGAACGTTGCAATTAATAATCAGTTTTGTGTCGGATTCGAGAATCTAGACTCACAGGAGAACGACCATAAGGCGTCCGACGCAGCTATATCCCCTTGGAGACATGTCGGCTGTTGGACGATGTATTGAATTTCGACGCAATTTGAGTGTTCCATCGTCATTAGGAGGCGCTGAACGTTACAATTAACTATCATTTGTGCGTCGGATTCGAAAATCTAGACTCACAGGAGACGGACCATATGATGCCCGAGGCAGCAATATCCCCTTGGAGACAAGTCGGCTGGAGGACGATGTACTGAATCCCGACGCAATTTGTGTGTTCCATCGCCATTAGGAGGCCCTGAACGTTACAATTAACTATCAGTTTCGCGTCGGAATCGAAAATCTAGACTCACAGGAGACGGACCAAATGGTGCCCGAGGCAGCAATATCCCCTTGGAGACCAGTCGGCTGGAGGCCGATGTATAGAAACTCGACGCAATTTGAGTGTTCCATCGTCATTAGGAGGCTCTGAACGTTACAATTAACTATCAGTTTCGCATCGGATTCGAAAATCTAGACTCACAGGAGAACGACCATAAGGTGCCCGAGGCAGCAATAGACATTTGGAGACAAGTCGGCGGGAGGCCGATGTATTGAATCTCGACGCAATTTGAGTGTTCCACCGTCATTAGGAGGCCCTGAACGTTACAATTAACTATCAGTTTCGCGTCGGAATTGAAAATCTAGGCTCACAGGAGACGGACCATATGGTGCCCGAGGCAGCATTGTCCCCTTGGAGACAAGTCGGCTGGAGGACGATGTATTGAATCTCGATGCGATTTGAGCGTTCCATCGTCATTAGGAGGCCCTGAACGTGTACTTAACTATCAGTCTAGCGTCGGATTCTAAAATCTAGACTCACAGGAGGGCGACCATAAGGTGCCAGAGGCAGCAATAGTCCCTACGAGACAAGTCGGCTGAATGACGATGTATTGAATCTCGACGTAATTTGAGTGTTCCATCGTGATTAGGAGGCCCTGAACGTTACAATTAACTATCAGTTTCGCGTCGGATTCGAAAATCTAGACTCACAGGAGACGGACGATATGATGCCCGAGGCAGCAATATCCCCTTGGAGACAAGTCGGCTGGAGGACGATGTACTGAATCCCGACGCAATTTGTGTGTTCCATCGTCATTAGGAGGCGCTGAACGTTACATTTAACTATAAGTTATGCACCGCGTTCGAAAACCTAGACTCACAGGAGAACGACCATAAGGTGCCCGAGGCAGCAATAGACCCTTGGAGACATGTCGGCTGGAGGACCATGTATTGAATCTCGACGCAATTTGTGTGTTCCTTCATCATTAGGAGGCCGTGAACGTTACAATTAACTATCATTTTAGCGTCGGATTCGAAAATCTGCTCACAGGCGAAGGACCATATGGTGCCCTAGACAGCAATATCCCCTTGGATACAAGTCGGCTGGCGGACGATGTATTGAATCTCGACGCAATTTGAGTGTTCAATCGTCATTAGGAGGCCCTGAACGTTGCAATTAACAATCAGTTTCGCGTCGGATTCGAAAATCTAGACTCACAGGAGAACGAACATAAGTTGGCCGAGGCAGCAATAGACCCTTGGAGAAAAGTCGGCTGGCGGACGATGTATTGAATCTCGACGCAATTTGAGTGTTCAATCGTCATTAGGAGGCCATGAACGTTGCAATTAACTATCAGTTTGGCGTCGGATTCGAAAATCTAGACTCACAGGAGACGGACCATTAGGTGCCCGAGGCAGCAATGTCCCCTTGGAGACAAGTCGGCTGGAGGCCGATGTATTGAATCTCGACGCAATTTGAGCGTTCCCTCGTCATTAGGAGGCCCTGAACGTTACAATTAACTATCAGTTTAGTGTCGGATTCTAAAATCTAGACTCACAGGAGAACGACCATAAGGTGCCCGTGGCAGCAATAGTCCCTTGGAGAAAAGTCGGCTGAATGACGATGTATAAAATCTCGACACAATTTGAGTGTTCCATCGTCATTTGGAGGCCCTGAACGTTACAATGAACTGACACTTTTGCGTCGGATTCGAAAATCTAGACTCAAAGGAGAACGATCATAAGGTGCCCGAGGCAGCAATAGACCATTGGAGACAAGTCCGCTGGAGGAAGATGTATTGGATCGCAACGCAATTTGAGTGTTTACGTCATTAGGAGGTCCTGAATGTTACAATGATACGAAAATCTAGACTCACTGGCGACGGACCATAAGAACCCGAGGCAGCAATATCCCCCTGGAGACCAGTCCGCTGGAGGATGATGTATTGAATCGCGACGCAATTTGAGTGTTCCATCGTCATTAGGAGGCCCTGAACGTTATACTTAACTATCAGTTTAGCGTCGAATTCTAAAATCTAGACTCACAGGAGAGCGACCATAAGGTGCCCGAGGCAGCAATAGTCCCATGGATACAAGTCGGCTGAATGACGATGTATTGAATCTCGACGCAATTTGAGTGTTCCATCGTCATTAGGAGGCGCTGAACGTTACAATTAACTATAAGTTATGCGCCGGATTCGAAAACCTAGACTCACAGGAGAACGACCATAAGGTGCCCGAGGCAGCAATAGACCCTTGGAGACAAGTCGGCTGGAGGACAATGTATTGAATCTCGACGCAATTTATGTGTTCCTTCACCATTAAAAGGCCCTGAACGTTACAATTAACTATCATTTTAGCGTCGGATTCGAAAATCTACTCAAAGGCGAAGGACCATATGGTGCCCGAGACAGCAATATCCCCTTGGACACAAGTCGGCTGGCGGACGATGTATTGAATCTCGACGCAATTTGAGTGTTCCATCGTCATTAGGAGGCCCTGAACGTTACAATGAACTGTCAGTTTTGCGTCGGATTCGAAAATCTAGACTCACAGGAGAACGATCATAAGGTGCCCCAGGCAGCAATAGACCCTTGGAGACAAGTCCGCTGGAGGAAGATGTATTGGATCGCAACGCAATTTGAGTGTTATCGTCATTAGGAGGCCCTGAATGTTACAATTAACTATCAGTTTTACGTCGGATACGAAAATCTAGACTCACTGGCGACGGACCATAAGGGGCCCGGGGCATCAATATCCCCTTGGAGACCAGTCCGCTGGAGGACGATGTAATGAATCGCGACGCAATGTCATTGCTCCATCGTCATTAGGAGGCCCTGATCGTTACAATTAACTATCGGTTTTGCGTCTGATTCGAAAATGTAGAATCACAGGAGACAGACGATATGATGCCCGAGGCAACGATATCCGCTTGGAGACAAGTCGGCTGGAGGACGATGTATTGAATCTCGACGCAATTTGAGTGTTCCATCGTCATTAGGAGGACTTGAACGTTGCAATGAACCATCTATTTTGCGTCGTATTCGAAAATCTAGACCCATAGGAGCACGACCATAAGGTTCCACAGGCAACAATAGACCCTTGGAGGCAAGTCGGCTGGAGGACGATGTATTGAATCTCGACGCAATTTGAGTGATCCATCGTCATTAGGGGGCCCTGAAAGTTACAATTAACTATCAGTTTTGCGTCGGATTCGAAAATCTAGACTCACAGGAGACCTACCAAAAGGTGCCCGAGGCAGCAATATCCCCTTGGAGACAAGTAGGCTGAAGTACGATGTATTGAATCTCGACGCAATTTGAGTGTTCCATCGTCATTAGGAGGCGCTGAACGTTACAATTAACTATAAGTTATGCACCGGGTTCGAAAACCTACACTCACAGGAGGACGACCATAATGTGCCCGAGGCAGCAATAGACCCTTGTAGACAAGTCGGCTGGAGGACGATGTATTGGATCGCGACGCAATTTGAGTGTTCCATCGTAATTAGGAGGCCTGAATGTGACAATTAACTATCAATTTTTCGTTTTATTCGAAAATCTAGACTCACTGGAGACGGAGCATAAGGTGCCGGTGCAGCAATATCCCCTTGGATACCAGTCCGCTGGAGGACGTTGTATTGATTCGCGACGCAATTTGAGTGCTCAGTCGTCATTAGGAGGCCCTGAGCGTTAAAATTAACTATCAGTTTTGCGTCGGATTCGAAAATGTAGAATTACCAGAGACATTCCATATGGTGCCCGAGGCACCGTTATCCCCTTGGAGACAAGTCGAGTGGAGGACGATGTATTGAATCTCGACGCAATTTGAGTGTTCCATCGTCATTAGGAGGCGCTGAACGTTACAATTAACTATAAGTTATGCACCGGGTTCGAAAACCTAGACTCACAGGAGAACGACCGTAAGGTGCCCGAGGCAGCAATAGACTCTTGGGGACAAGTCGGCTGGAGGACCATGTATTGAATCTCGACGCAATTTGTGTGTTCCTTCGTCATTAGGAGGCCGTGAACGTTGCAAATAACAATCAGTTTTGCGTCGGATTCGAAAATCAAGACTCACAGGAGAACGACCATAAGTTGCCCGAGGCAGCAATAGACCCTTGGGGGCAAGTCGGCTGTAGGACGATGTTTTGAATCTCGACGCAATTTGAGTGTTCCATCGTCATTAGGAGGCACTGAACGTTACAATTAACTATCATTTTAGCGTCGGATTCGAAAATCTGCTCACAGGCGAAGGACCATATGGTGCCCTAGACAGCAATATCCCCTTGGATACAAGTCGGCTGGCGGACGATGTATTGAATCTCGACGCAATTTGAGTGTTTAATCGTCATTAGGAGGCCCTGAACGTTGCAATCAACAATCAGTTTTGCTTCGGATTCGAAAATCTAGACTCACAGGAGCACGACCATAAGTTGCCCGAGGCAGCAATAGACCCTTGGGGGCAAGTCGGCTGTAGGACGATGTATTGAATCTCGACGCAATTTGAGTGTTCCATGGTCATTAGGAGGCGCTGAACGTTACAATTAACTATCAT
This sequence comes from Schistocerca americana, assembly GCF_021461395.2. Lineage (NCBI taxonomy): Eukaryota > Metazoa > Arthropoda > Insecta > Orthoptera > Acrididae > Schistocerca > Schistocerca americana. Next base: position 11,834,993 of record NW_025725790.1, read on the forward strand.
TTTTGCGTCGGATTCAAAAATCTAGACTCACAGGAGACGGACCATATGGTGCCCGAGGCAGCAATGTCCCCTTGGAGACAAGTCGGCTGGAGGCCGATGTATTGAATCTCGACGCAATTTGAGTGTTCCATCGTCATTAGGAGGCCCTAACCGTTACAATTAACTATCAGTTTAGCGTCGGATTCTAAAATCTAGACTCACAGGAGAGCGACCATAAGGTGCCCGAGGCAGCAATAGTCCCTTGGAGACAAGTCGGCTGAATGACGATGTATTGAATCTGGACGCAATTTGAGTGTTCCATCGTCATTAGGAGGCACTGAACGTTACAATGAACTGACACTTTTGCGTCGGATTCGAAAATCTAGACTCACAGGAGAACGATCATAAGGTGCCCGAGGCAGCAATAGACCATTGGAGACAAGTCCGCTGGAGGAAGATGTATTGGATCGCAACGCAATTTCAGTGTTATCGTCATTAGGAGGCCCTGAATGTTACAATGATACGAAAATCTAGACTCACTGGCGACGGACCATAAGGGGCCCGAGGAAGCAATATCCCCTTGGAGACCAGTCCGCTGGAGGACGATGTATTGAATCGCGACGCAATTTGATTGCTCCATCGTCATTCGGAGGCCCTGATCGTTACAATTAACTATCAGTTTTGCGTCGGATTTGAAAATGGAGAATCACAGGAGACAGACGACATGATGCCCGAGGCAGCGATATCCCCTTGGAGACAAGTCGGCTGGAGGACGATGTATTGAATCTCGACGCAATTTGAGTGTTCCATCGTCATTACGAGGCGCTGAACGTTACAATTAACTATCAGTTATGCGTCGGATTCGAAAATCTAGACTCACAGGAGACCGACCACAAGGTGCCCGACGCAGCAATAGACCCTTCGAGACAAGTGGGCTGGAGGACGATGTATTGAATTTCGACGCAATTTGAGTATTCCATCGTCATTAGCAGGCTCTGAACCTTACAATGAACTATAATTTTTGCGTCGGATCCGAAAATCTAGACTCACAGGAGACGGACCACATGGAGCCCGAGGCAGCAATACCCCCTTGTAGACAAGTCGGCAGGAGGAAGATATATGGAATCTTGACGCAATTTGAGTGTTCCATCGTCATTAGGAGGCCCTGAACGTTATACTTAACTATCAGTTTAGCGTCGGATTCTAAAATCTAGTGTCACAGGAGAGCGACCATAAGGTGCCCGAGGCAGCAATAGTCCCTGGGAGACAAGTCGGCTGAATAACGATGTATTGAATCTCGACGCAATTTGAGTGTTCCATCGTCATTAGGAGGCGCTGAACGTTACAATTAACTATAAGTTATGCGCCGGATTCGAAAACCTAGACTCACAGGAGAACGACCATAAGGTGCCCGACGCAGCAATAGACCCTTGGAGACAAGTGGGCTGGAGGACGATGTATTGGATCGCGACGCAATTTGAGTGTTCCATCGTAATTAGGAGGCCTGAATGTTACAATTAACTTCAGTTTTTCGTCGGATTCGAAAATCTAGACTCACTTGAGGCGGACCATAAGCTGCCGGTGCAGCAAAATCCCCTTGGATACCAGTCCGCCGGAGGACGATGTATTGATTCAAGACGCAATTTGAGTGCTCAGTCGTCATTAGGAGGCCCTGAGCGTTACAATTAACTATCAGTTTTGCGTCGGATTCGAAAATGTATAATTACCAGAGACATTCCATATGGTGCCCGAGGCACCGTTATCCCCTTGGAGACAAGTCGGCTGGAGGACGATGTATTGAATCTCGACGTAATTTGAGTGTTCCATCGTCATTAGGAGGCGCTGAACGTTACAATTAACTATAAGTTATGCACCGGATTCGAAAACCTAGACTCACAGGAGAACGACCATGAGGTGCCCGAGGCAGCAATAGACCATTGCAGACAAGTCGGCTGGAGGACGATGTATTGAATCTCGACGCAATTTGTGTGTTCCTTCATCATTAGGAGGCCGTGAAAGTTACAATTAACTGTTATTTTAGCGTCGGATTCGAAAATCTGCTCACAGGCGAGGGACCATATGGTGCCCGAGAAGCAATATCCCCTTGGATACAAGTCGGCTGGCGGACGATGTATTGAATCTCGACGCAATTTGAGTTTTCAATCGTCATTAGGAGGCCCTGAACGTTGCAATTAACAATCAGTTTTGCGTCGGATTCGAAAATCTAGACTCACAGGAGAACGACCATAAGTTGCCCGAGGCAGCAATAGACCCTTGGGGGCAAGTCGGCTGTAGGACGATGAATTGAATCTCGACGCAATTTGAGTGTTCCATCGTCATTAGGAGGCCCTGAACGTTACAATTAACTATCAGTTTCGAGTCGGATTCGAAAATCTAGACTCACAGGAGCCGGACCATATGGTGCCCGAGGCAGCAATGTCCCCTTGGAGACAAGTCGGCTGGAGGCCGATGTATTGAATCTCGACGCAATTTGAGTGTTCCAGCGTCATTAGGAGGCCCTGAACGTTACAATTAACTATTAGTTTAGCGTCGGATTCTAAAATCTAGACTCACAGGAGAGCGACCATAAGGTGTCCGAGGCAGCAATAGTCCCTTGGAGACAAGTCGGCTGAATGACGATGTATTGAATCGCGACGCAATTTGATTGTTCCATCGTCATTAGGAGGCCTTGAACGTTACAATTAACTATCAGTTTAGCGTCGGATTCTAAAATCTAGACTCACAGGAGAACGATCATAAGGTGTCCGAGGCAGCAATATCCCCTTGGAGACCAGTCCGCTGGAGGGCGATGTATTGAATCGCGATGCAATTTGTTTTCTCCATCGTCATTAGGAGGCCCTGATCGTTACAATTAACTCTCAGTTTTGCGTCGGATTTGAAAATGTAGAATCACAGGAGACAGACGACATGATGCCCGAGGCAGCGATATCCCGTTGGAGAAAAGTCGGCTGGAGGACGATGTATTGAATCTCGACGCAATTTGAGTGTTCCATCGTCATTAGGAGGCCCTGAACGTTATACTTAACTATCAGTTTAGCGTCGGATTCTAAAATCTAGTGTCACAGGAGAGCGACCATAAGGTGCCCGAGGCAGCAATAGTCCCTGGGAGACAAGTCGGCTGAATAACGATGTATTGAATCTCGACGCAATTTGAGTGGTCCATCGTCATTAGGAGGCGCTGAACGTTACAATTAACTATAAGTTATGCGCCGGATTCGAAAACCGAGACTCACAGGAGAACGACCACAAGGTGCCCGATGCAACAATAGACCCTTGGAGGCAAGTCGGCTTGAGGTCGATGTATTGGATCGCGACGCAATTTGTGTGTTCCATCGTAATTAGGAGGCCTGAATGTTACAATTAACTATCAGTTTTTCGTCGGATTCGAAAATCTAGACTCACTGGAGACGGACCATAAGGTGCCGGTGCATTAAAATCGCCTTGGATACCAGTCCGCTGGAGGACGATGTATTGATTCGCGACGCAATTTGAGTGCTCAGTCGTCATTAGGAGGCCCTGAGCGTTCCAATTAACTATCAGTTTTGCGACGGATTCGAAAATCTAGACTCACAGGAGAACGACCATAAGTTGCCCGAGGCAGCAATAGACCCTTGGGGGCAAGTCGGCTGTAGGACGATGTATTGAATGTCGACGCAATTTGAGTGTTCCATCGTCATTAGGAGTCCCTGAACGTTACAATTAACTATCAGTTTAGCGTCGGATTCTAAAATCTAGACTCACAGGAGAGCGACCATAAGGTGCCCGAGGCAGCAATATCCCCTTGGAGACCAGTCCGCTGGAGGACGAAGTATTGAATCGCGACGCAATTTGATTGCTCCATCGTCATTAGGAGTCCCTGAACGTTACAATTAACTATCAGTTTTGCGTCGGATTCGAAAATGTAGAATCACAGGAGACAGACGATATGATGCCCGAGGCAGCGATATCCCCTTGGAGGCAAGTCGGCTGGAGGACGATGTATTGAATCTCGACGCAATTTGAGTGTTCATTCGTCATTAGGAGGCCCTGAACGTTACAATGAACTATCTGTTTTGCGTCGTATTCGAAAATCTAGACCCATAGGAGCACGACCGTAACGTGCCACAGGCAACAATAGACCCTTGGAGGCAAGTCGGCTGGTGGACGATGTATTGATTCTCGACGCAATTTGAGTGTTCCATCGTCATTAGGAGGCCCTGAACGTTACAATTAACTATCAGTTTCGCGTCGGATTCGAAAATCTAGACTCACTGGAGGAGGATCATATGGTGACTGAGGCAGCAATATTACCTTGGAGACTACCTGGTTGGAGGACGATGTATTGAATCTCGACGCAATTAGAGTGTTCCATCGTCATTAGGAGGCGCTGAACGTTACAATTAACTATCCGTTATGCGTCGTATTCGAAAATCTAGACTCACAGGAGACCGACCATAAGGTGCCCAAGCTAGTAATAGACCCTTGAAAACTAGGCCGACGTATTGAATCTCGAAGCAATTGCAGTGTTCCATCGTCATTAGGAGGCCCTGAAAGTTACAATTAACTATCACTTTTGCGTCGGATTCGAAAATCTAGACCCACAGGAGACGGACCATATGGTGCCCGAGGCAGCAATATCCCATTGGAGACAAGTAGGCTGGAGGACGATGTATTGAATCTCGACGCAATTTGAGTGTTCCACCGTCATTAGGAGGCCCTGAAAGTTACAATGAACTGACAGTTTTACGTTGAATTCGAAAATCTAGACTCACAGGAGAACGATCATAAGAAGCCCCAGGCAGCAATAGACCCTTGGAGACAAGTTGGCTGGAGGACGATGTATTGGATCGCGTCGCAATTTGAGTGTTCCATCGTAATTAGGAGGCCTGAATGTTACAATTAACTATCAGTTTTTCGTCGGATTCGAAAATCTAGACTCACTGGAGACGGACCATGAGGTGCTGGGGCAACAATATCCCCTTGGAGACCAGTCCGCTGGAGGACGATGGATGGATTCGCGACGCAATTTGAGTGCTCAGTCGTCATTAGGAGGCCCTGATCGTTACAATTAACTATCAGTTTTCTGTCGGGTTCGAAAATGTAGAATTACCAGAGACCTTCCATATGGTGCCCGAGGCATCGTTATCCCCTTGGAGACAAGTCGGCTGGAGGACCATGTATTGAATCTCGACGCAATTTGTGTGTTCCTTCATCATTAGCAGGCCCTGAACGTTACAATTAACTACCTACCATTTTAGCGTCGGATTCGAAAATCTACTCACAGGCGTAGGACCATATGGTGCCCGAGACAGCAATATCCCCATGGATACAAGTCGGCTGGCGGACGATGTATTGAATCTCGACACAATTTGAGTGTTCCATCGTCATTAGGAGGCCCTGAACGTTACAATTAACAATCAGTTTTGCGTCGGATTCGAAAATCTAGACTCACAGGAGAACGACCATAAGTTGCCCGAGGCAGCAATAGACCCTTAGGGGCAAGTCGGCTGTAGGACGATGTCTTGAATCTCGACGCAATTTGAGTGTTCCATCGTCATTAGGAGGCCACGAACGTTACAATTAACTATCAGTTTCGCGTCGGATTCGAAAATCTAGACTCACAGGAGCCGGACCATATGGTGCCCGAGGCAGCAGTATCCCCTTGGAAACAAGTCGGCTGGAGGACGATGTATTGAATCTCGACGCAATTTGAGTGTTCCATCGACATTAGGAGGCGCTGAACGTTACAATTAACTATCATTTTTGCGTCGAATTCGAAAATCTAGCCTCACAGGAGACGGACCATATGGTGCCCGAGGCTGCAATGTCCCCTTGGAGACAAGTCGGCTGGAGGCCGATGTATTGAATCGCGTCGCAATTTGAGTGTTCCATCGTAATTAGGAGGCCTGAATGTTACAATTAACTATCAGTTTTTCGTCGAATTCGAAAATCTAGACTCACCGTAGACGGACCATGAGGTGCCGGGGCAGCAATATCCCCTTGGAGACCAGTCCGCTGGAGGACGATGGATTGATTCGCGACGCAGTTTGAGTGCTCAGTCGTCATTAGGAGGCCCTGAGCGTTACAATTAACTATCAGTTTTGCGTCGGATTCGTAAATGTAGAATTACCAGAGGCATTCCATATGGTGCCCGAGGCATCGTTATCCCCTTGGAAACAAGTCGGCTGGAGGACCATGTATTGAACGTCGACGCAATTTGTGTGTTCCATCGTCATTAGGAGGCCCTGAACGTTACAATTAACAATCAGTTTTGCGTCGGATTCGAAAATGTAGAATCACAGGAGACAGACGATATGATGCCCGAGGCAGCGATATCCCCTTGGAGACAAGTCGGCTGGAGGACGATGTATTGAATCTCGACGCAATTTGAGTGTTCCATCGCCATTAGGCGGCCCTGAACGTTACAATTAACTATCAGTTTCGCGTCGGATTCGAACATCTAGACTCACAGGAGGAGGACCATATGGTGCCCGAGGCTGCAATATCACCTTGGAGACTATCTGGTTGGAGGACGGTGTATTGAATCTCGACGCAATTAAAGTGTTCCATCGTCATTAGGAGGCGCTGAACGCTAGAATTAAATATCAGTTATGCGTCGGATACGAAAATCAAGACTCACAGGAGACCGACCATAAGGTGCCCGAGCCAGCAATAGACCCTTGAAGACTAGGCCGATGTATTGAATCTCGAAGCAATTTCAGTGTTCCATCGTCATTAGGAGGCCCTGAACGTTTCAATTAACTATCAGTATTGCGTAGGATTCGAAAATCTAGACTCACAGGAGAACGACCATAAGGTGCCCTAGGCAGCAATAGACTCTTGTATACAAGTCCGCTAAAGGACGATGTATTGAATCTGGACGCAATTTGAGTGTTCCATCGTCATTAGGTGGCCGTGAACGTTACAATTAACAATCACGTATGCGTCGGATTCGAAAATCTAGACTCATAAGAGAACGACCATAAGGTGCCCCAGGCAGCAATAGTCCCTTGGAGACAAGTCGGCTGGAGTCCGATGTATTGAATCTCGACGCAATTTGATTGTTCCATCGTCATTAGCAGGCCCTGAACGTTACAATGAATTATCATTTTTGCGTCGGATTCGAAAATCTAGACTCACAGGAGACGGACCACATGGAGCCCGAGGCAGCAATATCGCCTTGTAGACAAGTCGGCAGGAGGACGATGTATTGACTCTCGACGCAATTTGAGTGTTCCATCGGCATTAGGAGGCGCTGAACGTTATAATTAAAAATCATTTTAGCGTCGGATTCGAAAATCTATTCACAGGAGAAGGACCATATTGTGCCCGAGACAGCAATATCCCCTTGGATACTAGCCGCTGGAGGACGATGTATTGAATCTCGACGCAATTTGAGTGTTCCATTGTCATTAGGAGGCCCTGAACGTTACATTTAACTGACAGTTTTGCGTCGGATTCGAAAATCTAGACTCACAGAAGATCGATCATAAGGTCCTCGAGGCAGCAATAGACCCTCGGAGACAAGTCGGCTGGAGGACGATGTATTGGATCGCGACGCAATTTGAGTGTTTCATCGTCATTAGGAGGCCCTGAATGTTACAATTAACTGTCAGTTTTTCGTCGGATTCGAAAATCTAGACTCACTGGAGACGGACCATAAGGTGCCCGGGGCAGAAATACCCCTTGCAGACAGGTCGGCTGGAGGAAGATGTATTGACTCTCGACGCAATTTGAGTGTTCCATCGTCATTAGGAGGCGCTGAACGTTACAATTAACTATCATTTTAGCGTCGGATTCGAAAATCTAGACTCACAGGTGACGGACCATATGGTGCCCGAGGCAGCAATATCTTCTTGGAGACAAGTCGGCTGGAGGACGATGTATTGAATCGCGACGCAATTTGAGTGTTCCATCGTCATTAGGAGGCGCCGAACGTTACAATTAACTATCATTTTTGCGTCGGATTCGAAAATCTGGACTCACAGGAGACGGACCATATGGTGCCCGAGTCAGCAATATCACCTTGGAGACAAGTCGGCTGGAGGACGATGTATTGAACCTCGACGCAATTTGATTGTTCCATCGTCATTAGGAGGTCTTGAACGTTACTAATAACTAGCAGTTTTGCTTCGGCTTCTAACATCTAGACTCACAGGGAAACGACCATAAGGTGCCAGAGGCAGCAATAGACCCTTGGAGACAAGTCGGCTGAATGGCGATGTATTGAATCTCGACGCAATTTGAGTGTTCCATCGTCATTAGGAAGCCCTGAACGTTACAATTAACAATCAGTTTCGCGGTGGATTCGAAAATCTAGACTCACAGGAGATTCACCATAAGGTGCCCGAGGCAGCAATAGACCCTTGGGGGCAAGTCGGCTGTAGGACGATGTATTGAATCTCGACGCAATTTGAGTGTTCCATCATCATTAGGAGGCCCTGAACGATACAATTAACTATCAGTTTCGCGTCGGATTCGAAAATCTAGACTCGCAGGAGACGGACCATATGGTGGCCGAGGCAGCAATATCCCCTTGGGGACAAGTCGGCTGGAGGACGATGTATTGAATCTCGACGCAATTTGAGTGTTCCATCGTCATTAGGAGGCTCTGAACGTTACAATTGACCAGTATTTTTGCGTCGGATTCAAAAATCTAGACTCACAGGAGACGGACCATATGGTACCCGAGGCAGCAATATCCCCTTGGAGACCAGTCCGCTGGTGGACGATGTATTGAATCTCGACGCAATTTGAGTGTTCCATCGTCTTTAGTAGGCCCTGAACGTTACAATTAACTATCAGTTTCGCGTCGGATTCGAAAATCTAGACTCACAGGAGAAAGACCATAAGGCGCCTGAAGCAGCAGTATCCCCATGGAGACAAGTCGGCTGGAGGACGATGTATTGAATCTCGATGCAATTTGATTGTTCCATCGTCATTAGGAGGCTCTGAACGTTACAATTAACAATCACATATGCGTCGGATTCGAAAATCTAAACTCTAGGAGAACGACCATAAGGTGCCCCAGGCAGCAATAGACCCTTGGAGACAAGTCGGCTGAAGGCCGAAGTATTGAATCTCGACGCAATTTGATTGTTTCATCGTCATTAGCAGGCCCTGAACGTTACAATGAACTATCATTATTGCGTCGGATTCGAGAATCTAGACTCACAGGAGACGGACCACATGGAGCCCGAGGCAGCAATATCCCCTTGTAGACAAGTCGGCAGGAGGACGATGTATTGACTCTCGACGCAATTTGAGTGTTCCATCTGCATTAGGAGGCGCTGAACGTTACAATTAAATATCATTTTAGCGTCGGATTCGAAAATCTATTCACAGGAGAAGGACCATATTGTCCCCGAGACAGCAATATCCCCTTGGATATTAGCCGCTGGAGGACGATGTATTGAATCTCGACGCAATTTGAGTGTTCCATCGTCATTAGGAGGCCCTGAACGTTACAACTAACTATAAGTTTAGCTTCGGATTCTAAAATCTAGACTCACAGGAGAGCGACCATAAGGTGGCCAAGGCAGCAATAGGCCCTTCGGAGACAAGTCGGCTGAATGACGATGTATTGGATCTCGACTCAATTTGAGTGTTTCATCGTCATTAGGAGGCCCTGAATGTCACAATTAACTATCAGTTTTTCGTCGGACTCGAAAATCTAGACTCCTTGGAGACGGACCATAAGGTGCATGGGGCAGAAATACCCCTTGCAGACAGGTCGGCTGGAGGAAGATGTATGGACTCTCGACGCAAATTGAGTGTTCCATCGTCATTAGGAGGTGCTGAACGTTACAATTAACTATCATTTTCGCGTCGGATTCGAAAATCTACTCACAGGAGAAGGACCATTTGGTGCCCGAGCACAGCAATATCCCCTTGGATACAAGTTGGCTGGAGGACGATGTATTGAATCTCGACGCAATTTGAGTGTCCATCGTCATTAGGAGGCCTGAACGTTACAGTTAACCATCAGTTTTGCGTCGGATTCGATAATCTAGACTCACAGGAGATCGTCCATAAGGTGCCCGAGGCAGCAATAGACCCTCGGAGACAAATCGGCTGAAGGACGATGTATTGAATCTCGACGCAATTTGAGTGTTCCATCGTCATTAGGAGGCCCTGAACGTTACAATTAACAATCAGTTTCGCGTCGGATTCGAAAATCTAGACTCACAGGAGAACGACCATAAGGTGCCCGAGGCAGCAATATCCCCATGGAGACAAGTCGGCTGGAGGACGATGTATTGAATCTCGACGCAATTTCAGTGTGCCATCGTAATTAGTAGGCGCTGAACGTTACAATTAACTATCAGTTATGCGTCGGATTCGAAAATCTAGACTCACAGGAGAACGACCATAAGCTGCCCGTGGCAGCAATAGACCCTTGGAGACAAGTCGACTGGAGGCCGATGTATTGAATCTCGACGGAATTTGAGTGTTCTATCGTCATTAGGAGGCCCTGAACGCTACAATTAACTATCAATTTTGCGTCGGATTCGAAAATCTAGACTCACAGGAGACGGTCCACATGGAGCCCGAGGCAGCAATATCCCCTTGTAGACAAGTCGGCTGGAGGACGATGTATTGACTCTCGACGCAATTTGAGTATTCCATCGTCATTAGGAGGCGCTGAACGTTACATTTAACTATCAGTTTAGCGTCGGATTCGAAAATCTACTCACAGGAGAAGGACCATATGATGCCCGAGACAGCAATATCCCCTTGGAAACAAGTCCACTGGAGGACGATGTATTGAATCTCGACGCAATTTAAGTGTTCCATCGTCTTTAGTAGGCCCTGAACGTTACAATTAACAATCAGTTTTGCGTCGGATTCGAAAATCTAGGCTCACAGGGGAACGACAATAAGGTGCCCGAGGCAACAATAGCCCCTTGGAGACAAGTCGGCTGGAGGACGATGTATTGACTCTCGACGCAATTTGTGTATTCCATCGTCATTAGGAGGCGCTGAAGGTTACAATTAACTATCATTTTAGCGTCTGAATCGAAAATCTACTCACAGGAGAAGAACCATACGGTGCCCGAGACAGCAATATCCCCTTGGATACAAGTCGGCTGGAGGACGTTGTATTGAATCTCGACACAATTTGTGTGTTCCATCGTCATTAGGAGACCCTGAACGTTACAATTGACAATCAGTTTCGCGTCGGATTCGAAAATATAGACTCACAGGAGAACGACCATAAGGTGCCTGAGGCAGCAATATCCCCATGGAGACAAGTCGGCTGGAGGACGATGTATTGAATCTCGACGCAATTTGAGTGTTCCATCGTCATTAGGAGGCACTGAACGTTACAATTAACAATCACGTATGCGTCGGATTCGAAAATGCAGACTTATAGGAGAACGACCATAAGGAGCCCCAGGCAGCAATAGACCCTTGGAGACAAGGCGGCGGGAGGCCGATGTATTGAATCTCGACGCAATTTGATTGTTCCATCGTCATTAGGTGGCCCTGTCCGTTACAATGAACAATCATTTTTACGTCGGATTCGTAAATCTAGACTCACAGGAGACGGACCACATGGAGCCCGATACAGCAATATCCCCTTGTAGACAAGTCGGCAGGAGGACGATGTACTGACTCTCGACGCAATTTGAGTGTTCCATCTGCATTAGGAGGCGCTGAACGTTACAGTTACATATCATTTTTGCGTCGGATTAGAAAATCTATTCACAGGAGAAGGACCATATTGTGCCCGAGACAGCAATATCCCCTTGGATACTAGCCGCTGGAGGACGATGTATTGAATCTCGACGCAATTTGAGTGTTCCATCGTCATTAGGAGGCCCTGAACGTTACAACTCACTATCAGTTTAGCTTCGCATTCTCAAATCTAGACTCACAGGAGAGCGACCTTAAGGTGGCCGAGGCAGCAATAGTCCCTTGGAGACATGTCGGCTGAATGACGATGTATTGAATCTCGAAGCAATTTGAGTGTTCCATCGACATTAGGAGGCCCTGAACATCACAATTAACTATCAGTTTAGCGTCGGATTCGAAAATCTAGACTCACAGGAGATGGACCATATGGTGCCCGAGGCAGCAATATCCCCTTGGAGACAAGTCGGTTGGTGGACGATGTATTGAATCTCGACGCAATATGAGTGTTCCATCGTCATTAGGGGGCGCTGAACGTTACAATAAGCTATCAGTTTTGCGACGGATTCGAAAATCTAGACTCACATGAGAACGTCCATTAGGTACCACAGGCAGCAATAGACCCTTGGAGACAAATCGGCTGGAGGACGATGTATTGAATCTCGACGCAATTTGAGTGGTCCATCGTCATTAGGAGGCCCTGAACGTTACAATTTACCATCTGTTTTGCGTCGGATTAAAAAATCTAGACTCACAGGAGAACGAAAATAAGGTGCCCGAGGCAGCAATAGACTCTTGGAGACAAGACGGCTGAAAGGCGATGTATTGAATCTCGCCGCAATTTGAGTGTTCCATCGTCATTAGGAGGCCCTCAATGTTACAATTAACTATCAGATATGCGTCGGATTCGAAAATCTAGACTCACAGGAGAACGACCATAAGGTGCCCGAGGCAGCCATAGACCCTTGGAGAAAAGTCGGCTGGAGGCCGATGTATTAAATCTCGACGCAAAACGACAGTTCTGTCGTCATTACGAGGCGCTGAACGTTACAATTAACTATCATTTTAGCGTCTGATTCGAAAATCTACTCACAGGAGAAGGACCATATGGTGCCCGAGACAGCAACATCCCCTTGGAGACAAATCGACTGGAGGACGATGTATTGAATTTTGACGCAATTTGAGTGTTCCATCTTCATTAGGAGGCCCTGAACGTTACAATTAACTATCAGTTTCGCGTCGGATTCGAAAATCTAGACTCACAGGAGACGGACCATATGGTGTCCGAGGCATCAATATGCCCTTGGAGATCTGTCCGCTGGAGGACGATGTATTGAGTCGTGACGCAATTTGAGTGCCCCATCGTCATTAGCAGGCCCTGAGCGTTACAATTAACTATCAGTTTTGCGTCGGATTCGAAAATGCAGAATCACCGGAGACGGACCATGTGGTGCCCGAGGCAGCGATATCCCCTTGGAGACAAGTCGGCTGGAGGACGATGTATTGAACCTCGACGCTATTTGAGTGTTCCATCGTCATTAGGAGGCCCTGAACGTTTCAATTAACTATCTGTTTTGCGTCGGATTCGAAAGTCTAGACCCATAGGAGAACGACCATAAGGTGCCACAGGCAGCAATAGAACCTTGGAGGCAAGTCGGCTGCAGGTCGATGTATTGAATCTCGACTTAATTTGAGCGTTCCATCGTCATTAGGAGGCCCTGAACGTTACAATGAACTATCGTTTTCGCGTCGGTTTCGAAAATCTAGACGCACAGGAGAAGGACCATATGGTGCCTGAGGCAGCAATATCACCTTGGAGACAAGTCGGCTGGAGGACGATGCATTGAATCTTGACTCAATTTGAGTGTTCCATCGTTATTAGGAGGCGCTGAACGTTACAATTAACTATCAGTTATGCGTCGGATTCGTAAATCTAGACTCGCAGGAGAACGACCATAAGGTGCCCGAGGCAGCAATAGACCTTTGGAGACAAGTCGGCTGGAGGCCGATGAATTGAATCTCGACGCAATTTGAGTGTTCCATCGCCATTAGGAGGCCCTGAACGTTACAATTAACTATCAGTTACGCGTCGGATTCGAAAATCTAGCCTCACTGGAGGACGACCAAAAGGCGCCCGAGGCAACAATAGACGCTTGGAGACAAGTCGGCTGGAGGACGATTTATTGAATCGCGACGCAATTTGAATGTTCCATCGTCAATAGGAGGCCCTGAACGTCACAATTAACTATCAGTTTCGCGTAGGATTCTAAAATCTAGACTCACAGGAGCACGACCATAAGGTGCCAGAGGCAGCAATAGACCCTTGGAGACAAGTGGGCGTGAGGACGATCTATGGAATATCGACGCAATTACAGTGTTCCATCGTCATTAGGAGCCGTGAACGTTACAATTAACTATAAGTTTTGTGTCGGGTTCGATAATCTAGACTCACAGGAGAACGACCCAAAGGCGCCCGAGGCAAGGATAGACTCTTGGAAATAAGTCGACTGGAGGACGATGTATTGAATCACGACGCAATTTGAGTGTTCCATCGTCATTAGGAGGCGCTGAACGCTACAATTAACTATCAGTTTTGCGTCAGATTCGAAAATGAAGAATCACCGGAGACGGACCATATGGTGCCCGAGGCAGGGATACCCCCTTGGAGACAAGTCGGCTGGAGGACGATGTATTGAATCTCTACGCAATTTGAGTGCTCCATCGTCATTAGGAGGCCCTGAACGTTCCAATTAACTATCTGTCTTGCGTCGGATTCGAAAGTCTAGACCCATAGGAAAACGACCATAAGCTGCCACAGGCAGCAATAGACCCTTGGAGGCAAGTCGGCTGGAGGACGGTGTATTGACTCTCGACTCAATTTGAGTGTTCCATCTTCATTAGCAGGCCCTGAAAGTTACAATTAACTATTAGTTTTGCGTCGGATTCGAAAATCTAGACTCACAGGAGACGGACCATATGGTGCCCGAGGCAGCAATATCCCCTTGGAGACCTGTCCGCTGAAGGACGATGTATTGAGTCGTGACGCAATTTGAGTGCCCCATCGTCATTAGCAGGCCCTGAGCGTTACAATTAACTATCAGTTTTGGTCGGATTCGAAAATGCAGAATCACCGGAGACGGACCATGTGGTGCCCGAGGCAGCGATATCCCCTTGGAGACAAGTCGGCTGGAGGACGATGTATTGAACCTCGACGCAATTTGAGTGTTCCATCGTCATTAGGAGGCCCCGAACGTTTTAATTAACTATCTGTTTTGCGTCCGATTCGAAAGTCTAGACCCATAGGAGAACGATCATAAGGTGCCACAGGCAGCAATAGAACCTTGGAGGCAAGTCGGCTGTAGGTCTATGTATTGAATCTCGAATTAATTTGAGTGTTCCATCGTCATTAGGAGGCCCTTAACGTTACAATGAACTATCGTTTTCGCGTCGGATTCGAAAATCTAGACGCACAGGAGAAGGACCATATGGTGCCCGAGGCAGCAATATCACCTTGGAGACAAGTCGGCTGGAGGACGATGCATTGAATCTCGACGCAATTTGAGTGCTCCATCGTTATTAGGAGGCGCTGAACGTTACAATTAACTATCAGTTATGCGTCGGATTCGTAAATCTAGACTCGCAGGAGAACGACCATAAGGTGCCCGAGGCAGCAATAGACCTTTGCAGACAAGTCGGCTGGAGATCGATGAATTGAATCTCGACGCAATTTGAACGTTCCATCGTCATTAGGAGGCCCTGAACGTTACAATTAACTATCTGTTTTGCGTCGGATTCGAAAATCTAGACTCAGAGGAGACGGACCATATGGTGCCCGAGGCAGCAATAGAACCTTGGAGGCAAATCGGCTGGAGGACGATGGATTGAATCTCGACGCAATTTGAGTGTTCCATCGTCATTAGGAGGCCCTGAACGTCACAATTAACTATCTGTTTTGCGTCGGATTCGAAAATCTAGACTCACTGAAGGACGACCAAAAGGCGCCCGAGGCAACAATAGACGCTTGGAGACAAGTCGGCTGGAGGACGATTTATTGAATCGCGACGCAATTTGAATGTTCCATCGTCAATAGGAGGCCCTGAAAGTTACAATTAACTATCAGCTTTGCGTCGGAATCCATAATCTAGACTCACAGGAGAACGACCAAAAGGCGCCCGAGGCAACAATAGACCCTTGGAGACAAGTCGGCTGCAGGACGATGTTTTGAATCGCGACACAATTTTAGTGTTCCATCGTCATTAGGAGGCCCAGAACGTCACAATTAACTATCAGTTTCGCGTCGGATTCTAAAATCTAGACTCACAGGAGCACGATCATAAGGTGCCAGAGGCAGCAATAGACCCTTGGAGACAAGTGGGCGGGAGGACGATGTATGGAATCTCGACGCAATTTGAGTGTTCCATCGTCATTAGGAGCCGTGAACGTTACAATTAACTATAAGTTTTGCGTCGGATTCGATAATCTAGACTCACAGGAGAACGACCAAAAGGCGCCCGAGGCAACAATTGACTCTTGGAAATAAGTCGACTGGAGGACGATGTATTGAATCACGACGCAATTTGGGTGTTCCATCGTCATTATTAGGCCCTGAACGTTACAACTAACTATCAGTTTCACGTCGGATTCGAAAATCTAGACTCACAGGAGACGGACCATATGGTGCCCGAGGCAGCAATATACCCTTGTAAGAAAAGTCGGCTGGAGGACGATGTATTGAATCTCGACTCAATTTGAGTGTTCCATCTACATTAGGAGGCCCAGAACGTTACAATTAACTGTCAGTTTTGCGTCGAATACGAAAATCTAGACTCACAGGAGAACGACCATAAGGCGCCAAAGGCAGCAATAGACCCTTGGAGACAAGTCGGCTGAAGGACGATGTATTGAATCTCGACGCAATTTGAGTGTTCCATCGTCATTAGGAGGCCCTGAACGTTACAATTAACTATCAGTTATGCGTCGGATTCGACAACCGAGGCTCGCAGGAGAACGACAATAAGGTGCCCGAGGCAGCAATAGACCCTTGGAGACAAGTCGGCTGGAGGACGATGTATTGAATCTTGACGCAATTTGAGTGTTCCATCGTCATTAGGAGGCCCTGAACGTTACAGTTAACTATCAGTTTTGCGTCGGATTCGACAATCGAGACTCGCAGGAGAACGAAAATAAGCTGCCTGAGGCAGCAATAGACCCATGGAGACAAGTCGGCTGGAGGACGATGTATTGAATCTCGACGCAATTTCAGTGATCCATCGTCATTAGGAGGCCATGAACGTTACAATAAACTATCAGTATCACGTCGGATTCGAAAATCTTGAGTCACAAGAGACGGACCGTATGGTACCCAAGGCAGCAATATCCCCTTGAAGACAAGTCGGCTGGAGGACGATGTATTGAATCTCCCCGCAAATTGAGTGTTCCATAGTCATTAGGAGGCCCTGAACGTTACAACTAACTTTCAGTTTCGCGTCGGATTCAGAAAATCTAGACTAACAGGAGACGGACCATATGGTGCCCGAGGCTGCAACATCCCCTTGGAGACAAGTCGGATGGAGGACGACGTATTGAATATCGACGCAAATTGAGTGTTCAATCGTCATTAGGAGGCCCTGAACGTTACAATTAACTATCAGTTATGCGTCGGATTCGACAATCGAGACTCGCAGGAGAACGACAATAAGGTGCCCGAGGCAGCAATAGACCCTTGGAGACAAGTCGGCTGGAGGACGATGTATTGAATCTCGACGCAATTTGAGTGTTCCATCGTCATTAGGAGGCCCTGAACGTTACAATTAACTATCAGTTTTACGTCGGATTCGACAATAGAGACTCGCAGGAGAACGACAATAAGGTGCCCGAGGCAGCAAGAGAACCTTTTAGACAAGTCGGCTGGAGGACGATGTATTGAATCTCGACGCAATTAGAGTGATGCATCGTCATTAGGAGGCCATGAACGTTACAATAGACTATCAGTATCACGTCGGATTCGAAAATCTTGACTCACAAGAGACGGATCGTATGGTACCCAAGGCTGCAATATCCCCTTGAAGACAAGTCGGCTGGAGGACGATGTATTGAATCTCCCCGCAAATTGAGTGTTCCATAGTCATTCGGAGGCCCTGAACGTTACAGGTAACTATCAGTTTTGCGTCGGATTCGAAAATGTAGACTCACAGGAGAACGACCATTAGGTACCACAGGCAGCAATAGACCCTTGGAGGCAAATCGGCTGGAGGACGATTTATTGAATCGCGACGCAATTTGAGTGTTCCATCGTCATTAGGAGGCCCTGAACATTACAATTAACCATCAGTTTGGCGTCGGACTGGAAAATCTACTCTCACAACAGACGGGTCATAAGGTTCCCGAGGCAGCAATATCCCCCTGGAGACAAGTCGGCTGGAGGACGATGTATTGAATCTCGACGCAATTTGAGTGTTCCACCGTCATTAATAGGCCCTGAACGTTACAATTAACTATCAGTTTTGCGTCGAATTCGAAAATCTAGACTCACAGGAGAACGACCATAAGGTGGCCGAGGCAGTAATAGACCCTTTGAGACAAGTCGGCTGGAGGACGAAGTATTGGATCTCGACGCAATTTGAGTGTTCCATCGTCTTTAAGAGGCCCTGAACGTTACAATTAACTATCAGTTTTGCGACGGATTAGAAAATCTAGACTCACACGAGACGGTTCATATGGTGCCCGACGCAGCAATATCCCCTTGGAGACAAGTCTGCCTGAGGACGATGCATTGAATCTCGACGCAAATTGAGTGTTCCATCGTCATTAGGAGGCCCTGAACGTTACAATTAACTGTCAGTTTTGAGTCGAATACGAAAATCTAGACTCACAGGAGAACGACCATAAGGCGCCAAAGGCAGCAATAGGCCCTTGGAGACAAGTCGGCTGAAGGACGATGTATTGAATCTCGACGCAATTTGAGTGTTCCATCGTCATTAGGAGGCCCTGAACGTTACAATTAACTATCAGTTATGCGTTGGATTCGACAACCGAGGCTCGCAGGAGAACGACAATAAGGTGCCCGAGGCAGCAATAGACCCTTGGAGACAAGTCGGCTGGAGAACGATGTATTGAATCTCGACGCAATTTGAGTGTTCCATCGTCATTAGGAGGCCCTGAACGTTACAATTAACTATCAGTTTTGCGTCGGATTCGACAATCGAGACTCGCAGGAGAACGAAAATAAGCTGCCCGAGGCAGCAATAGACCCTTGGAGACAAGTCGGCTGGAGGACGATGTATTGAATCTCGACGCAATTTCAGTGATCCATCGTCATTAGGAGGCCATGAACGTTACAATAAACTATCAGTATCACGTCGGATTCGAAAATCTTGAGTCACAAGAGACGGACCGTATGGTACCCAAGGCAGCAATAGACCCTTGGAGACAAGTGGGCGGGAGGACGATGTATGGAATCTCGACGCAATTTGAGTGTTCCATCGTCATTAGCAGCCGTGAACGTTACAATTAACTATAAGTTTTGCGTCGGATTCGATAATCTAGACTCACAGGAGAACGACCAAAAGGCGCCCGAGGCAACAATAGACTCTTGGAAATAAGTCGACTGGAGGACGATGTATTGAATCACGACGCAATTTGAGTGTTCCATCGTCGTTATTAGGCCCTGAACGTTACAACTAACTATCAGTTTCACGTCGGATTAGAAAATCTAGACTCACTGGAGACGGACCATATGGTGCCCGAGGCAGCAATATACCCTCGTAAGAAAAGTCGGCTGGAGGACGATGTATTGAATCTCGACTCAATTTGAGTGTTCCACCTACATTAGGAGGCCCTAAACGTTACAATTAACTGTCAGTTTTGCGTCGAATACGAAAATCTAGACTCACAGGAGAACGACCATAAGGCGCCAAAGGCAGCAATAGACCCTTGGAGACAAGTCGGCTGAAGGACGATGTATTGAATCTCGACGCAATTTGAGTGTTCCATCGTCATTAGGAGGCCCTGAACGTTACAATTAACTATCAGTTATGCGTCGGATTCGACAACCGAGGCTCGCAGGAGAACGACAATAAGGTGCCCGAGGCAGCAATAGACCCTTGGAGACAAGTCGGCTGGAGGACGATGTATTGAATCTCGACGCTATTTGAGTGTTCCATCGTCATTAGGAGGCCCTGAACGTTACAATTAACTATCAGTTTTGCGTCGGATTCGATAATCGAGACTCGCAGGAGAACGAAAATAAGCTGCCCGAGGCAGCAATAGACCCTTGGAGACAAGTCGGCTGGAGGACGATGTATTGAATCTCGACGCAATTTCAGTGATCCATCGTCATTAGGAGGACATGAACGTTACAATAAACTATCAGTATCACGTCGGATTCGAAAATCTTGAGTCACAAGAGACGGACCGTATGGTTCCCAAGGCAGCAATATCCCTTTGAAGACAAGTCGGCTGGAGGACGATGAATCGAATCTCCCCGCAAATTGAGTGTTCCATAGTCATTAGGAGGCCCTGAACGTTACAACAAACTTTCAGTTTCGCGTCGGATTCAGAAAATCTAGACTAACAGGAGACGGACCATATGGTGCCCGAGGCTGCAACATCCCCTTGGAGACAAGTCGGATGGAGGACGACGTATTGAATATCGACGCAAATTGAGTGTTCAATCGTCATTAGGAGGCCCTGAACGTTACAATTAACTATCAGTTATGCGTCGGATTCGACAATCGAGACTCGCAGGAGAACGACAATAAGGTGCCCGAGGCAGCAATAGACACTTGGAGACAAGTCGGCTGGAGGACGATGTATTGAATCTCGACGCAATTTGAGTGTTCCATCGTCATTAGGAGGCCCTGAACGTTACAATTAACTATCAGTTTTGCGTCGGATTCGACAATCGAGACTCGCAGGAGAACGACAATAAGGTGCCCGAGGCAGCAAAAGAACCTTGGAGACAAGTCGGCTGGAGGACGATGTATTGAATCTGGACGCAATTTGAGTGATCCATCGTCATTAGGAGGCCATGAACGTTACAATAGACTATCAGTATCACGTCGGATTCGACAATCTTGACTCACAAGAGACGGATCGTATGGTACCCAAGGCTGCAATATCCCCTTGAAGACAAGTCGGCTGGAGGACGATGTATTGAATCTCCCCGCAAATTGAGTGTTCCATAGTCATTAGGAGGCCCTGAACGTTACAGGTAGCTATCAGTTTTGCGTCGGATTCGAAAATGTAGACTCACAGGAGAACGACCATTAGGTACCACAGGCAGCAATAGACCCTTGGAGGCAAATCGGCTGGAGGACGATTTATTGAATCGCGACGAAATTTGAGTGTTCCATCGTCATTAGGAGGCCCTGAACATTACAATTAACCATCAGTTTGGCGTCGGACTGGAAAATCTATTCTCACAACAGACGGGTCATAAGGTTCCCGAGGCAGCAATATCCCCCTGGAGACAAGTCGGCTGGAGGACGATGTATTGAATCTCGACGCAATTTGAGTGTTCCATCGTCATTAGGAGGCCCTGAACGTTACAATTAACTATCAGTTATGCGTCGGATTCGACAACCGAGGCTCGCAGGAGAACGACAATAAGGTGCCCGAGGCAGCAATAGACCCTTGGAGACAAGTCGGCTGGAGGACGATGTATTGAATCTCGACGCAATTTCAGTGATCCATCGTCATTAGGAGGCCATGAACGTTACAATAAACTATCAGTATCAAGTCGGATTCGAAAATCTTGAGTCACAAGAGACGGACCGTATGGTACCCAAGGCAGCAATATCCCTTTGAAGACAAGTCGGCTGGAGGACGATGAATCGAATCTCCCCGCAAATTGAGTGTTCCATAGTCATTAGGAGGCCCTGAACGTTACAACAAACTTTCAGTTTCGCGTCGGATTCAGAAAATCTAGACTAACAGGAGACGGACCATATGGTGCCCGAGGCTGCAACATCCCCTTGGAGACAAGTCGGATGGAGGACGACGTATTGAATATCGACGCAAATTGAGTGTTCAATCGTCATTAGGAGGCCCTGAACGTTACAATTAACTATCAGTTATGCGTCGGATTCGACAATCGAGACTCGCAGGAGAACGACAATAAGGTGCCCGAGGCAGCAATAGACACTTGGAGACAAGTCGGCTGGAGGACGATGTATTGAATCTCGACGCAATTTGAGTGTTCCATCGTCATTAGGAGGCCCTGAACGTTACAATTAACTATCAGTTTTGCGTCGGATTCGACAATCGAGACTCGCAGGAGAACGACAATAAGGTGCCCGAGGCAGCAAAAGAACCTTGGAGACAAGTCGGCTGGAGGACGATGTATTGAATCTGGACGCAATTTGAGTGATCCATCGTCATTAGGAGGCCATGAACGTTACAATAGACTATCAGTATCACGTCGGATTCGACAATCTTGACTCACAAGAGACGGATCGTATGGTACCCAAGGCTGCAATATCCCCTTGAAGACAAGTCGGCTGGAGGACGATGTATTGTATCTCCCCGCAAATTGAGTGTTCCATAGTCATTAGGAGGCCCTGAACGTTACAGGTAGCTATCAGTTTTGCGTCGGATTCGAAAATGTAGACTCACAGGAGAACGACCATTAGGTACCACAGGCAGCAATAGACCCTT
Source organism: Schistocerca americana (assembly GCF_021461395.2). Lineage (NCBI taxonomy): Eukaryota > Metazoa > Arthropoda > Insecta > Orthoptera > Acrididae > Schistocerca > Schistocerca americana. The sequence goes on from NW_025725790.1 coordinate 11,857,265, forward strand.
GGAGGCAAATCGGCTGGAGGACGATTTATTGAATCGCGACGAAATTTGAGTGTTCCATCGTCATTAGGAGGCCCTGAACATTACAATTAACCATCAGTTTGGCGTCGGACTGGAAAATCTATTCTCACAACAGACGGGTCATAAGGTTCCCGAGGCAGCAATATCCCCCTGGAGACAAGTCGGCTGGAGGACGATGTATTGACTCTCGACGCAATTTGAGTGTTCCATCGTCATTAGGAGGCCCTGAACGTTACAATTAACTATCAGTTATGCGTCGGATTCGACAACCGAGGCTCGCAGGAGAACGACAATAAGGTGCCCGAGGCAGCAATAGACCCTTGGAGACAAGTCGGCTGGAGGACGATGTATTGAATCTCGACGCAATTTCAGTGATCCATCGTCATTAGGAGGCCATGAACGTTACAATAAACTATCAGTATCACGTCGGATTCGAAAATCTTGAGTCACAAGAGACGGACCGTATGGTACCCAAGGCAGCAATATCCCTTTGAAGACATGTCGGCTGGAGGACGATGTATTGAATCTCCCCGCAAATTGAGTGTTCCATAGTCATTAGGAGGCCTTGAACGTCACAACTAACTTTCAGTTTCGCGTCGGATTCAGAAAATCTAGACTAACAGGAGACGGACCATATGGTGCCCGAGGCTGCAACATCCCCTTGGAGACAAGTCGGATGGAGGACGACGTATTGAATATCGACGCAAATTGAGTGTTCAATCGTCATTAGGAGGCCCTGAACGTTACAATTAACTATCAGTTATGCGTCGGATTCGACAATCGAGACTCGCAGGAGAACGACAATAAGGTGCCCGAGGCAGCAATAGGCCCTTGGAGACAAGTCGGCTGGAGGACGATGTATTGAATCTCGACGCAATTTGAGCGTTCCATCGTCATTAGGAGGCCCTGAACGTTACAATTAACTATCAGTTTTGCGTCGGATTCGACAATCGAGACTCGCAGGAGAACGACAATAAGGTGCCCGAGGCAGCAAAAGAACCTTGGAGACAAGTCGGCTGGAGGACGATGTATTGAATCTCGACGCGACGAATCACTCAAATTTGAGTGATCCATCGTCATTAGGAGGCCATGAACGTTACAATAGACTATCAGTATCACGTCGGATTCGAAAATCTTGACTCACAAGAGACGGATCGTATGGTACCCAAGGCTGCAATATCCCCTTGAAGACAAGTCGGCTGGAGGACGATGTATTGAATCTCCCCGCAAATTGAGTGTTCCATAGTCATTAGGAGGCCCTGAACGTTACAGGTAACTATCAGTTTTGCGTCGGATTCGAAAATGTAGACTCACAGGAGAACGACCATTAGGTACCACAGGCAGCAATAGACCCTTGGAGGCAAATCGGCTGGAGGACGATTTATTGAATCGCGACGCAATTTGAGTGTTCCATCGTCATTAGGAGGCCCTGAACATTACAATTAACCATCAGTTTGGCGTCGGACTGGAAAATCTATTCTCACAACAGACGGGGCATAAGGTTCCCGAGGCAGCATTATCCCCCTGGAGACAAGTCGGCTGGAGGACGATGTATTGAATCTCGACGCAATTTGAGTGTTCCACCGTCATTAGGAGGCCCTGAACGTTACAATTAACTATCAGTTTTGCGTCGAATTCGAAAATCTAGACTCACAGGAGAACGACCATAAGGTGGCCGAGGCAGTAATAGACCCTTTGAGACAAGTCGGCTGGAGGACGAAGTATTGGATCTCGACGCAATTTGAGTGTTCCATCGTCTTTAAGAGGCCCTGAACGTTACAATTAACTATCAGTTTTGCGACGGATTCGAAAATCTAGACTCACAGGAGACGGTTCATATGGTGCACGACGCAGCAATATCCCCTTGGAGACAAGTCTGCCTGAGGACGATGCATTGAATCTCGACGCAAATTGAGTGTTCCATCGTCATTAGGAGGCCCTGAACGTTACAATTAACTATCAGTTTTGCGGCGGATTCGAAAATCTAGACTCACAGGAGAACGACCATTAGGTACCACAGGCAGCAATAGACCCTTGGAGGCAAATCGGCTGGAGGACGAAGTATTGAATAGCGACGCAATTTGAGTGTTCCATAGTCATTAGGAGGCGCTGAACATTACAATTAACCATGAGTATTGCGTCGGATTCGGAAATCTATTCTCACAGGAGACGGATCATAAGGTTCCCGAGGCAGCAATATCCCCTTGTAAGGAAAGTCGGCTGGAGGACGATGTATTGAATCTCGACTCAATTTGAGTGTTCCATCTACATTAGGAGGCCCTGAACGTTACAATTAACTATCAGTTTTGCGTCGAATTCGAAAATCTAGACTCACAGGAGAACGACCACAAGGCGCCAGAGGCAGCAATACACCCTTGGAGACAAGTCGGCTGAAGGACGATGTATTGAATCTCGACGCAATTTGAGTGTTCCATCGTCATTAGGAGGCCCTGAACGTTACAACTAACTTTCAGTTTCGCGTCGGATTCAGAAAATCTAGACTAACAGGAGACGGACCATATGGTGCCCGAGGCAGCAACATCCCCTTGGAGACAAGTCGGCTGGAGGACGACGTATTGAGTGTTGTTGTTGTTGTTGTTGTTGTGGTCTTCAGTCCTGAGACTGGTTTGATGCAGCTCTCCATGCTACTCTATCCTGTGCAAGCTTTTTCATCTCCCAGTACCTACTGCAACCTACATCCTTTTGAATCTGCTTAGTGTATTCATCTCGTGGTCTCCCTCTACGATTTTTACCCTCCACACTGCCCTCCAATACTAAATTGGTGATCCCTTGATGCCTCAGAACATGCCCTACCAACCGATCCCTTCTTCTGGTCAAGTTGTGCCACAAACTTCTCTTCTCCCCAATCCTATTCAATACTTCCTCATTAGTTACATGATCTACCCATCTAATCTTTAGCATTCTTTTGTAGCACCACATTTCGAAAGCTTCTATTCTCTTCTTGTCTAAACTATTTATTGTCCATGTTTCACTTCCATACGTGGCTACACTCCATACGAATACTTTCAGAAATGACTTCCTGACACTTAAATCAATACTGGATGTTAACAAATTTCTCTTCTTCAGAAACGCTTTCCTTGCCATTGCCAGTCTACATTTTATATCCTCTCTACTTCGACCATCATCAGTTATTTTGCTCCCCAAATAGCAAAACTCCTTTACTACTTTAAGTGCCTCATTTCCTAATCTAATTCCCTCAGCATCACCCGACTTAATTAGACTACATTCCATTATCCTTGTTTTGCTTTTGTTGATGTTCATCTTATATCCTCCTTTCAAGACACTGTCCATTCCATTCAACTGCTCTTCCAAGTCCTTTGCTGTCTCTGACAGAATTACAATGTCATCGGCGAACCTCAAAGTTTTTATTTCTTCTCCATGAATTTTAATACCTACTCCGAATTTTTCTTTTGTTTCCTTTACTGCTTGCTCAATATACAGATTGAACAACATCGGGGAGAGGCTACAACCCTGTCTTACTCCCTTCCCAACCACTGCTTCCCTTTCATGTCCCTCGACTCTTATAACTGCCATCTGGTTTCTGTACAAATTGTAAATAGCCTTTCGCTCCCTGTATTTTACCCCTGCCACCTTTAGAATTTGAAAGAGAGTATTCCAGTCAACATTGTCAAAAGCTTTCTCTAAGTCTACAAATGCTAGAAACGTAGGTTTGCCTTTCCTTAATCTTTCTTCTAAGATAAGTCGTAAGGTCAGTATTGCCTCACGTGTTCCAGTGTTTCTACGGAATCCAAACTGATCTTCCCCGAGGTTGGCTTCTACTAGTTTTTCCATTCGTCTGTAAAGAATTCGTGTTAGTATTTTGCAGCTGTGACTTATTAAGCTGATAGTTCGGTAATTTTCACATCTGTCAACACCTGCTTTCTTTGGGATTGGAATTATTATATTCTTCTTGAAGTCTGAGGGTATTTCGCCTGTTTCATACATCTTGCTCACCAGATGGTAGAGTTTTGTCAGGACTGGCTCTCCCACGGCCGTCAGTAGTTCCAATGGAATATTGTCTACTCCGGGGGCCTTGTTTCGACTCAGGTCTTTCAGTGCTCTGTCAAACTCTTCACGCAGTAATGTATCTCCCATTTCATCTTCATCTACATCCTCTTTCATTTCCATAATATTGTCCTCAAGTACATCGCCCTTGTATAGACCCTCTATATACTCCTTCCACCTTTCTGCTTTCCCTTCTTTGCTTAGCACTGGGTTTCCATCTGAGCTCTTGATATTCATACAAGTCGTTCTCTTATCTCCAAAGGTCTCTTTAATTTTCCTGTAGGCGGTATCTATCTTACCCCTAGTGAGATAGGCCTCTACATCCTTACATTTGTCCTCTAGCCATCCCTGCTTAGCCATTTTGCACTTCCTGTCGATCTCATTTTTGAGACGTTTGTATTCCTTTTTGCCTGTTTCACTTACTGCATTTTTATATTTTCTCCTTTCATCAATTAAATTCAATATTTCTTCTGTTACCCAAGGATTTCTACTAGCCCTCGTCTTTTTACCTACTTGATCCTCTGCTGCCTTCACTACTTCATCCCTCAAAGCTACCCATTCTTCTTCTACTGTATTTATTTCCCCCATTCCTGTCAATTGCTCCCTTATGCTCTCCCTGAATCTCTGTACAACCTCTGGTTCTTTTAGTTTATCCAGGTCCCATCTCCTTAAATTCCCACCTTTTTGCAGTTTCTTCAGTTTTAATCTACAGGTCATAACCAATAGATTGTGGTCAGAGTCCACATCTGCCCCTGGAAATGTCTTACAATTTAAAACCTGGTTCCTAAATCTCTGTCTTACCATTATATAACCTATCTGATACCTTTTAGTATCACCAGGGTTCTTCCATGTATACAACCTTCTTTCATGATTCTTAAACCAAGTGTTAGTTATGATTATGTTGTGCTCTGTGCAAAATTCTACCAGGCGGCTTCCTCTTTCATTTCTGTCCCCCAATCCATATTCACCTACTATGTTTCCTTCTCTCCCTTTTCCTACACTCGAATTCCAGTCACCCATGACTATTAAATTTTCGTCTCCCTTCACAATCTGAATAATTTCTTTTATTTCATCATACATTTCTTCAATTTCTTCGTCATCTGCAGAGCTAGTTGGCATATAAACTTGTACTACTGTAGTAGGTGTGGGCTTCGTATCTATCTTGGCCACGTATTGAATATCGACGCAATTTGAGTGTTCCATCGTCATTAGGAGGCCCTGAACGTTACAGTTAACCATCAGTTTTGCGTCGGACTCGAAAATCTATTCTCACAGGAGAAGGGTCGTAAGGTACCCGAGGCAGCAATATCCCCCTGGAGACAAGTCGGCTGGAGGACGATGTATTGAATCTCGACGCAATTTGAGTGTTCCATCGTCAATAGGAGGCCCTGAAAGTTACAATTAACTATCAGTTTCGCGTCGGATTCCATAATCTAGACTCACAGGAAAACGACCAAAAGGTGTCCGAGGCAATAATAGACCCTTGGAGACAAGTCGGCAGGAGGACGATGTATTGAATCTCGACGCAATTTGAGTGTTCCATCGTCATTAGGATGCCCTGAACGTTACAATTAACTATCAGTTTCACGTCGGATTCGAAAATCTAGACTCACAGGAGACGGACCATACGGTGCCCGAGGCAGCAATATCCCCTTGGAGAAAAGTCGGCTGGAGGACGATGTATTGAATCTCGACGCTATTTGAGTGTTCCATCATCATTAGGAGGCCCTGAACGTTACAATTAACTATCAGTTTTGCGTCGGATTCGAAAATCTAGAGTCACAGAACAACGACCATAAGGTGCCCGAGGCAGCAATAGACACTTGGAAACAAGTCGGCTGAAGGACGATGTATTGAATCTCGACGCAATTTGAGTGTTCCATCGTCATTAGGAGGCCCTGAACGTTACAACTAACTATCAGTTTCGCGTCGGATTTGAAAATGTAGACTAACAGGAGACGGACCATATGGTGCCCGAGGCAGCAACATCCCGTTGGAGACAAGTCGGCTGGAGGACGACGTATTGAATATCGACGCAATTTGAGTGTTCCATCGTCATTAGGAGGCCCTGAACGTTACAATTAACTATCAGTTATGCGTCGGATTCGAAAATCTAGACTCACTGGAGGACGACCAAAAGGCGCCCGAGGCAACAATAGACGCTTGGAGACAAGTCGGCTGGAGGACGATGTATTGAATCGCGACGCAATTTGAATGTTCCATTGTCATTAGAAGGCCGTGGACGTTACAATTAGGTATCAGATTCGCTTCGGATTCGATAATCTAGACTCACATGAGAACTACCATAACGTGCCCGAGGCAGCAATAGACCCTTGGAGTCATGACGGCTGGAGGACGATGTATTGAATCTCGACGCAATTTGAGTGTTCCATCATCATTAGGAGGCCCTAAACGTTACAATTAACTATCAGTTTTGCGTCAGATTCGAAAATCTAGTCTCACAGGAGAACGAGCATAAGGTGCCCGAGGCAGCAATAGACCCTCGGAGACAAGTCGGCTGAAGAACGATGTATTGCATCTCGACGCAATTTGAGTGTTCCATCGTCATTAGGAGGCCATGAACGTTACAATATACTATCAGTATCGCGTCGGAATCGAATATCTTGACTCACAAGAGACTGACCGTATGGTACCATAGGCAGCAATATCCCCTTGAAGACAAGTCGGCTGGAGGACGATGTATTGAATCTCCCCGCAATTTGAGTGTTCCATCGTCATTAGGAGGCGCTGAACGTTACAATTAACTATCATTTCAGCTACGGATTCGAAAATCTACTCACAGGAGAAGGACCATATGGTGCCCGAGACAGCAATATCCCCTTGGGTACAAGTCCGCTGGAGGACGATGTATTGTATCTCGACGCAATTTGAGTGTTCCATCGTCATTAGGAGGCCATGAACGTTACAATTAACAATCAGTTTTGCGTCGGATTCGAAAATCTAGACTCACAGAAGAACGACCATAAGGTGCCCGAGGCAGCAATAGACCCTTTGAGACAAGTCGGCTGGAGGACGATGTATTCTATCTCGACGCAATTTGAATGTTCCATCGTCATTAAGAGGCCCTGAACGTTACAATTAACTATCAGTATTGCGTCTGATTCGAAAATCTAGACTCACAGGAGACGGATCATATGGTGCCCGACGCAGCAATATCCCCTTGGAGACAAGTCTGCCGGAGGACGATGCATTGAATTTCGACGCAAATTGAGTGTTCCATCAATATTAGGAGGCCCTAAACGTTACAATTAACTATCAGTTTTGCGTCGGATTCGAAAATCTAGAGTCACAGGAGAACGACCATTAGGTGCCCGAGGCAGCAATAGACACTTGGAGATAAGTCGGCTGAAGGACGATGTATTGAATCTCGACGCAATTTGAGTTTTCCATCGTCATTAGGAGGCCCTGAACGTTACAACTAACTATCAGTTTCGCGTCGGATTCGAAAATCTAGACAAACAGGAGACGGACCATATGGTGCCCGAGGCAGCAACATCCCCTTGGAGACAAGTCGGCTGGAGGACGACGTATTGAATATCGACGCAATTTGAGTGTTCCATCGTCATTAGGAGGCCCTGAGTGTTACAATTAACTATCAGTTATGCGTCGGATTCGAAAATCTAGACTCACTGGAGGACGACTAAAAGGCGCCCGAGGCAACAGTAGACGCTTGGAGACAAGTCCTCTGGAGGACGATGTATTGAATCGCGACGCAGTTTGAATGTTCCATTGTCATTAGAAGGCCGTGAACGTTACAATTAGGTATCAAGTTTGCGTTGGATTCGATAATCTAGACTCACATGAGATCTACCATAACGTGCCCGAGGCAGCAATAGACCCTTGGAGTCATGACGGCTGGAGGACTATGTATTGAATCTCGACGCAATTTCAGTGTTCCATCGTCATTAGGAGGCCCTGAACGTTACAATTTACTATCAGTTTGGCGTCGGATTCGACAATCGAGACTCGCAGGAGAACGACAATAAGGTGCCCGAGGCAGCAATAGACCCTTGGAGACAAGTCGGCTGAGGAACGATGTATTGAATCTCGACGCAATTTGAGTGTTCCATCGTCATTAGGAGGCCAAGAACGTTACAATAAACTATCAGTATCGCGTCGGATTCGAAAATCTTGACTCACAAGAGACGGACCGTATGGTACCCAAGGCAGCAGTATCCTCTTGAAGACGGCTGGAAGACGACGTGTTGAATTTCCACGCAATTTGAGTGTTCCATCGTCATTAGGAGGCGCTGAACGTTACAATTAACTATCATTTCAGCGTCGCATTCGACAATCTACTCACAGGAGAAGGACCATATGGTGCCCGGGACAGCAATATCCCCTTGGGTAAAAGTCGGCTGGAAGACGATGTATTGAATCTCGACGCAATCTGAGTGTTCCATCGTCATTAGGAGGCCCTGAACGTTACAATTAACAATCAGTTTTGCGTCGGATTCGAAAATCTGTACTCACAGGAGAACGACCATAAGGTGCCCGAGGCAGCAATAGACCCTTTGAGACAAGTCGGCTGGAGGACGATGTATTGGATCTCGACGCAATTTGAGTGTTCCATCGTCATTAAGAGGCCCTGAACGTCACAATTAACTATCAGTTTTGCGTCGGATTCGAAAATCTAGACTCACAGGACACGGATCATATGGTGCCCGACGCAGCAATATCCCCTTGGAGACAAGTCGGCTGGAGGACGATGTATTGAATCTCGACGCAATTTGAGTGTTACATCGTCATTAGGAGGCCCTGAACGTTACAATTAACTATCAGTTTGGCGTCAGATTCGACAATCGAGACTCGCAGGAGAACGACAATAAGGTGCCCGAGGCAGCAATAGACCCTTGGAGACAAGTCGGCTGAAGAACGATTTACTGAATCTCGACGCAATTTGAGTGTTCCATCGTCATTAGGAGGCCATGAACGTTACAATTAACAATCAGTTTTGCGTCGGATTCGAAAATCTTGACTTACAGGAGAACGACCATAAGGTGCCCGAGGCAGCAATAGACCCTTTGAGACAAGTCGGCTGGAGGACGATGTATTCTATCTCGACGCAATTTGAATGTTCCATCGTCATTAAGAGGCCGTGAACGTTACAATTAACTATCAGTATTGCGTCTGATTCGAAAATCTAGACTCACAGGAGACGGATCATATGGTGCCCGACGCAGCAATATCACCTTGGAGACAAGTCTGCCGGAGGACGATGCATTGAATTTCGACGCAAATTGAGTGTTCCATCGTCATTAGGAGGCCCTGAACGTTACAATTATCTATCAGGTATGCGTCGGATTCGAAAATCTAGACTCACTGGAGGACGACCAAAAGGCGCCCGAGGCAACAATAGACGCTTGGAGACAAGTCGGCTGGAGGACGATGTATTGAATCGCGACGCAATTTGAATATTCCATTGTCAGTAGAAGGCCGTGGACGTTACAATTAGGTATCAGTTTCGCTTCGGATTCGATAATCTAGACTCACATGAGAACTACCATAACGTGCCCGAGGCAGCAATAGACCCTTGGAGTCATGACGGCTGGAGGACGATGTATTGAATCTCGACGCAATTTGAGTGTTCCATCGTCATTAGGAGGCCCTAAACGTTACAATTAACTATCAGTTTTGCGTCGGATTCGAAAATCTAGACTCACAGGAGAACGACCATAAGGTGCCCGAGGCAGCAATAGACCCTTGGAGATAAGTCGGCTGAAGAACGATGTATTGCATCTCGACGCAATTTGAGTGTTCCATCGTCATTAGGAGGCCCTGAACGTTACAATTAACTATCAGTATTGCGTCGGATTCGAAAATCTAGACTCACAGGAGAACGACCATAAGGTGTTCGAGGCAGCAATAGACCCTTGGAGACAAGTCGGCTGAAGAACGATGTATTGAATCTCGACGCAATTTGAGTATCCATCGTCATTAGGAGGCCCTGAACGTTACAATTAACTATCAGTTTGGCGTCGGATTCGACAATCGAGACTCGCAGGAGAACGACAATAAGGTGCCCGAGGCAGCAATAGGCCCTTGGAGACAAGTCGGCTGAAGAACGATTTATTGAATCTCGACGCAATTTGAGTGTTCCATCGTCATTAGGAGGCCATGAACGTTACAATATACTATCAGTAACGCGTCGGATTCGAATATCTTGACTCACAAGAGACTGACCGTATGGTACCATAGGCAGCAATATCCCCTTGAAGACAAGTCGGGTGGAGGACGATGTATTGAATCTCCCCGCAATTTGAGTGTTCCATCATCATTAGGAGGCCCTAAACGTTACAATTAACTATCAGTTTTGCGTCTGATTCGAAAATATAGACTCACAGGAGACGGACCATATGGTGCCCGAGGCAGCAATATCCCCTTGGAGACAAGTCGGCTGGAGGACGATGTATTGAATCTCGACGCTATTTGAGTGTTCCATCATCATTAGGAGGCCCTAAACGTTACAATTAACTATCAGTATTGTGTCGGATTCGAAAATCTAGACTCACTGCAGGACGACCAAAAGGCGCCCGAGGCAACAGTAGACGCTTGGAGACAAGTCGGCTGGAGGACGATGTATTGAATCGCGACGCAATGTGAATGTTCCATTGTCATTACAAGGCCGTGAACGTTATAATTAGGTATCAGTTTTGCGTCGGATTCGATAATCTAGACTCACATGAGAACTACCATAACGTGCCCGAGGCAGCAATAGACCCTTGGAGTCATGACGGCTGGAGGACGATGTATTGAATCTCGACGCAATTTGAGTGTTCCATCGTCATTAGGAGGCCCTGAACGTTACAATTTACTATCAGTTTGGCGTCGGATTCGACAATCGAGACTCGAAGGAGAACGACAATAAGGTGCCCGAGTCAGCAATAGACCCTTGGAGACAAGTCGGCTGAAGAACGATGTATTGAATCTCGACGCACTTAGAGTGTTCCATCGTCATTAGGAGGCCATGAACGTTACAATAAACTATCAGTATCGCGTCGGATTCGAAAATCTTGACTCACAAGAGACGGACCGTATGGTACCCTAGGCAGCAATATCCCCTTGAAAACGGCTGGAGGACGACGTGTTGAATTTCCACGCAATTTGTGTGTTCCATCGTCATTAGGAGGCGCTGAACGTTACAATTAACTATCATTTCAGCGTCGCATTCGACAATCGACTCACAGGAGAAGGACCATATGGTGCCCGGGACAGCAATATCCCCTTGGGTAAAAGACGGCTGGAAGACGATGTATTGAATCTCGACGCAATCTGAGTGTTCCATCGTCATTAGGAGGCCCTGAACGTTACAATTAACAATCAGTTTTGCGTCGGATTCGAAAATCTGTACCCACAGGAGAACGACCATAAGGTGCCCAAGGCAGCAATAGACCCTTTGAGACAAGTCGGCTGGAGGACGATCTATTGGATCTCGACGCAATTTGAGTGTTCCACCGTCATTAAGAGGCCCTGAACGTTACAATTAACTATCAGTTTTGCGTCGGATACGAAAATCTAGACTCACAGGACACGGATCATATGGTGCCCGACGCAGCAATATCCCCTTGGAGACAAGTCTGCCGGAGGACGATGCATTGAATCTTGACGCAAATTGAGTGTTCCATCGTCATTAAGAGGCGCTGAACATTACAATTAACCATGAGTTTTGCGTCGGATTCGAAAATCTATTCTCACAGGAGACGGATCATAAGAATCCCGAGGCAGCAATATCCCCTTGGATAGAAGTCGGTTGGAGGACGATGTATTGAATCTCGACGCAATTTGAGTGTTCCATCGTCAATAGGAGGCCCTGAACGTTACAATTAACTATCAGTTTCGCGTCGCATTCAAAAATCTAGACTCACAGGAGCACGACCATAAGGTGCCAGAGGCAGCAATAGACCCATGGAGACAAGTCGGCGGGAGGACGATGTATTGAATCTCGACACAATTTGAGTGTTCCATCGTCATTAGGAGCCGTGAACGTTACAATTAGCTATATGTTTTGCGTTGGATTCGATAATCTAGACTCACAGGAGAAGGACCAAAAGGCGCCCGAGGCAACAATAGACCCTTGGAAATAAGTCGACTGGTGGACGATGTATTGAATCACGACACAATTTGAGTGTTCCATCGTCATTAGGAGGCGCTGTACGTTACAATTAACAATCATTTCAGCGTCGCATTCGACAATCTACTCACAGGAGAAGGACCATATGGTGCCCGGGACAGCAATATCCCCTTGGGTAAAAGTCGGCTGGAGGACGATGTATTGAATCTCGACGCAATTTGAGTGTTCCATCGTCATTAGGAGGCCCTGAACGTTACAATTAACTATCATTTCAGCGTGGCATTCGACAATCTACTCATAGGAGAAGGACCATATGGTGCCCGGGACAGCAATATCCCCTTGGGTAAAAGTCGGCTGGACGACGATGTATTGAATCTCGACGCAATTTGAGTGTTCCATCGTCATTTGGAGACCCTGAACGTTACAATTAGCAATCAGTTTTGCGTCGGATTCGAAAATCTGGACTCACAGGAGATCGACCATAAGCTGCCCGAGGCAGCAATAGACCCTTTGAGACAAGTGGGCTGGAGGACGATGTATTGGATCTCGACGCAATGTGAGTGTTCCATCGTCATTAAGAGGCCCTGAACGTTACAATTAACTATCAGTTTCACGTCGGATTCGAAAATCTAGACTCACAGGACACGGATCATATGGTGCCCGACGCAGCAATATCCCCTTGGAGACAAGTCTGCTGGAGGACGATGCATTGAATTTCGACGCAAATTGAGTGTTCCATCGGCATTAGGAGTCCCTGAACGTTACAATTAACTATCAGTTTTGCGTCGGTTTCGAAAATCTAGACTCACAGGAGAACGACCATTAGGTACCACAGGCAGCAATAGACCCTTGGAGGAAAATCGGCTGGAGGACGATATATAGAATCGCGACGCAATTTGTGTGTTCCATCGTCATTAAGAGGCGCTGAACATTACAATTAACCATGAGTTTTGCGTCGGATTCGAAAATCTATTCTCACAGGGACGGATCATAAGAATCCCGAGGCAGCAATATCACCTTGGATAGAGGTCGGTTGGAGGACGATGTATTGAATCTGGACGCAATTTGAGTGTTCCATCATCAATAGGAGGCCCGGAACGTTACAATTAACTATCAGTTTCGCGTCGGATTCGAAAATCTAGACTCACAGGAGCACGACCATAAGTTGCTAGAGGCAGCAATAGACCCTTGGAGGCAAGTCGGCTGGAGGTCGATGTATTGAATCTCGCCGCAATTTGAGTGTTCCATCGTCTTTAGGAGGCCCTGAACATTACTATTAACCATCAGTTTTGCGTCGGATTCGAAAATCTATTTTCACAGGAGACGGATCACAAGGTTCCTGAGGCAGCAATATCCCCTTGGATACAAGTCGGCTGGAGGACGATGTATTGAATCTCGACGCAATTTGAGTGTTCCATTGTCAATAGGAGGCCCTGAAAGTTACAATTAACTATCAGTTTTGCGTCGGATTCCATAATGTAGACTCACAGGAGAACGACCAAAAGTCGCCCGAGGCAACAATAGACCCTTGGAGACAAGTCGGCTGGAGGACGATGTATTGAATCGCGACACAATTAGAGTGTTCCATCGTCTTTAGGAGGCCATGAACGTTACAATTAACTATCAGTTTCGCGTCGGATTCGAAAATCTAGACTCACAGGAGCACGACCATAAGGTGCCATTGGCAGCAATAGACCCTTGGAGACAAGTCGGCTGTAGGACGATGTATTGAATCTAGACGCAATTTGAGTGTTCCATCGACATTAGGAGCCGTAAACGTTACAATTAAGTATAAGTTTTGCGTCGGATTCGATAATCTAGACTCACAGGAGAACGACCAAAAGGCGCCCGTCGCAACAATAGACCCTTGGAAACAAGTCGGCTGGAGGATGATGTATTGAATCACTACGCAATTTGAGTGTTCCATTTTCATTAGCACGCCCTGAACGTTACAACTAACTATCAGTTTCGCGTCGGATTCGAAAATCTAGATTAACAGGCGACGGACCATATGGTGCCCGAGGCAGCAACATCCCCATGGAGACAAGTCGGCTGGAGGACGACGTATTGAATATCGACGCAATTTGAGTGTTCCATCGTCATTAGGCGCCCGTGAACGTTACAATTAAGTATCAGTTTTGCGTTGGATTCGATAATCTAGACTTGCAGGAGAACGACCAAAAATTGCCCGAGGCAACAGTAGCCCCTTGGAAACAAGTCGGCTGGAGGACGATGTATTGAATTACGACGCAATTTGAGTGTTCCATTGTCATTACGAGGCACTGAACGTTACAATTAACTATTAGTTTCACGTCGGATTCGAAAATCTAGACTCGCAGGAGAAGGACCATATGGTGCCCAAGGCAGCAGTATCCCCTTGTAGAAAAGTCGGCTGGAGGAGGATGTATTGAATGTCGACTCAATTTGAGTGTTCCATCTACATTAGGAGGCCCTCAACGTTACAATTAACTATCAGTTTCGCGTCGGATTCGAAAATCTAGACTCACAGGAGACGGATCATATAGTGCCCGTGGCAGCAATATCCCCTTGGAGACATGTCGGCTGGAGGTCGATGTATTGATTCTCGACGCAATTTGAGTGTTCCATCATCAGTAGGAGGCCCTGAACGTTACAATTAACTATCAGTTATGCGGCGGATTCGAAGGTCCAGACTCACTGGAGGACCACCAAAAGGCGCCAGAGGCAACAATAGACCCATGGAGACAAGTCGGCTGGAGGACGATGTATTGAATCGCGACGCTATTTGAATGTTCCATCGTCATTAGGAGGCCGTGAATGTTACAATTAAGTATCAGTTTTGCGTTGGATTCGATAATCTAGACTCACAGGAGAACGACCATAAATTGCCCGAGGCAGCAATAGACCCTTGGGGACAAGTCGGCTAGAGGACGATGTATTGAATCTCGACGCAATTTGAGTGTTCCATCGTCATTAGGAGGTCCTGAGCTTTACAATTAATCATCAGTATTCTGTCGGATTCGAAAATCTAGACTCAAAGGTGAACGAACATAAGATGACCGAGGCAGCAATAGACCCTTGGAGACAAGTCGGCTGAAGAACGAAGTATTGAATATCGACGCAATTTGAGTGTACCATCGTCATTAGGAGGCCCTGAACGTTATAATTATCTTTCAGTTGTGCGTCGGATTCCATAATCTAGACTCACAGGAGAACGACCAAAACGCGCTCGAGGCAACAACAGACCCTTGGAAGCAATTCGGCTGGAGCACGATATATTGAATCGCGACGCAATTAGAGTGTGCCATCGTCATTAGGAGGCCCTGAACGTTACAATTAACTATCTGTTTTGCGACGGATTCGAAAACCTAGACTCACAGGAGAACGACCATTAGGTACCACAGGCAGCAATAGACCTTGGAGACAAGTCGGCTGGAGGACGAGACGGATCATATAGTGCCCGTGGCAGCAATATCCCCTTGGAGACATGTCGGCTGGAGGTCGATGTATTGATTCTCGACGCAATTTGAGTGTTCCATCATCAGTAGGAGGCCCTGAACGTTACAATTAACTATCAGTTATGCGGCGGATTCGAAGGTCCAGACTCACTGGAGGACCACCAAAAGGCGCCAGAGGCAACAATAGACCCATGGGGACAAGTCGGCTGGAGGACGATGTATTGAATCGCGACGCTATTTGAATGTTCCATCGTCATTAGGAGGCCGTGAATGTTACAATTAAGTATCAGTTTTGCGTTGGATTCGATAATCTAGACTCACAGGAGAACGACCATAAATTGCCCGAGGCAGCAATAGACCCTTGGGGACAAGTCGGCTAGAGGACGATGTATTGAATCTCGACGCAATTTGAGTGTTCCATCGTCATTAGGAGGTCCTGAGCTTTACAATTAATCATCAGTATTCTGTCGGATTCGAAAATCTAGACTCAAAGGTGAACGAACATAAGATGACCGAGGCAGCAATAGACCCTTGGAGACAAGTCGGCTGAAGAACGAAGTATTGAATATCGACGCAATTTGAGTGTACCATCGTCATTAGGAGGCCCTGAACGTTATAATTATCTTTCAGTTGTGCGTCGGATTCCATAATCTAGACTCACAGGAGAACGACCAAAACGCGCTCGAGGCAACAACAGACCCTTGGAAGCAATTCGGCTGGAGCACGATATATTGAATCGCGACGCAATTAGAGTGTGCCATCGTCATTAGGAGGCCCTGAACGTTACAATTAACTATCTGTTTTGCGACGGATTCGAAAACCTAGACTCACAGGAGAACGACCATTAGGTACCACAGGCAGCAATAGACCTTGGAGACAAGTCGGCTGGAGGACGATGTATTAATTCTCGACGCAATTTGAGTGTACCATCGTCATTAGGAGCCGTGAGCGTTACAATTAACTATAAGTCTTGCGTCGGATTCGATAATAAGGACTCAGAGGAGAACGGCCTAAAGGCGCCCGAGGCAACAATAGACCCTTCGAAACAAGTCGACTGGAGGACGATGTATTGAATCTCGACGCAATTTGTGTGTTCCAACAACATTAGGAGGCCCTGAACGTTACAATTAACTTTCAGTTTCGCGTCGGATTCGAAAATCTAGACTAACAGGAGCCGGAATATATGGTGGCCGAGGCAGCAACATCCCCTTGGAGACAAGTCGCCTGGAGGACGACGTATTGAATATCGACGCAATTTGAGTGTTCCATTGTCATTAGGAGGCCCTGAAAGTTACAATTAACTATCAGTTATGTGTCGGATTCGAAAATCTAGACTCACTGGAGGACGACCAAAAGGCGCCCGAGGCAACAATAGACCCTTGTAGACAAGTCGACTGGGGAATGATGTATTGAATCGCGACACAATTTGATTGTTCCATCGTCATTAGAAGGCCGTGAACGTTACAATTATGTATCAGTTTTGTATCGGATTCGATAATCTAGACTCGCAGGAGAACGACAATAAGGTGCCCGAGGCAGCAATAGACCTTTGGAGACAAGTCGACTGGAGGACGATGTATTGAATCTCGACGCAATTTGAGTGTTCCATCGTCATTAGGAGGCCATGAACGTTACAATAATCTATCAGTATTGCGTCGGATTCGAAAATCTTGACTCACAATGGACGGACCGTGTGGTACCCAAGGCAGCAATATCCCCTTGAAGACAAGTCGGCTGGAGGACGATGTATTGAATCTCACCGCAATTTCAGTGTTCCATCGTCATTAGGAGGCCCTGACCGTTATAATTAACTCTCAGTTTTGCGTCGGATTCGAAAATCTAGACTCACAGTAGAACGACCATAAGGTGCCCGAGGCAGCAATATCCCCTTGGAGACAAGTCAGCTGGAGGACGATATATTGAATCTCGACGCAATTTGTGTGTTCCATCGACATTAGGAGGCCCTGAACGCTACAATTAACTATCAGTTATGCGTCGGATTCCTAAATCTAGACTCACAGGAGAACGACCACAAGGTGCCCGAGGCAGCAGTAGACCCTTGGAGACAAGTCGGCTGGAGGCCGATGTCTTGAATCTCGCCGCAATCTGAGTGTTCCATCGTCATTAGGAGGTCCTGAACGTTACAATTAACTATCAGTTTTGAGTCGGATCGAAAGTCTAGACTCACAGGAGTACGACCATAAGATGCCAGAGGCAGCAGTAGACCCTTGCAGACAAGTCGGCTGGAGGACGATATATTGAATCTCGACGCAATTTGAGTGTTCCATCGTCATTAGGAGGCCATGAACGTTACAATTAATTATCAGTTTAGCGTCGGATTCGAAAATCTTGACTCATAGGAGCCGGAATATATGGTGCCCGAGGCAGCAATATACCCTTAGAGACAAGTCGGCAGGAGGACGTTGCATTGAATCTCGACGCAATTTGATTGTTCCATCGTCATTAGGAGGCTCTGAACGTTACAACTAACTATCAGTTTCGCGTCGGATTCGAAAATCCAGACTCTCAGGAGAGGGACCATATGGTGCCCGAGGCAGCAATATCCCTTTGGAGACAAGTCGGCTGGAGGACGATGTATTGAATCTCGACGCAACTTGAGTGTTCCATCGTCATTAGGAGGCCCTGAACGTTACAATTAACTATCAGTTATGCGTCGGATTCGAAAGTCTAGACTCACTGGAGGACGACGAAAAGGCGCCCGAGGCAACAATAGACCCTTGGAGACAAGTCGGCTGGAGGACGATGTATTAAATCGCGACGTAATTCGAATGTTCCATCGTCATTAGGAGGCCGTGAACGTTAGAATTAAGTATCAGTTTTGCGTTGGATTCGATAATCTAGACTCACAGGAGAACGACCATAAGGTGCCCGAGGCAGCAATAGACCCTTGGAGACAAGTCGTCTGGAGGACGATGTATTGAATCGCGACGCAATATGAGCGTTCCATCGTCATTAGGAGGCTCTGAACGTTACAATTAACTATCAGTTTCGAGTCGGATTCGAAAATCTAGACTCACAGGAGCGCGACCATAAGGTGACAGAGGCAGAAGTAGACCCATGGAGGCAAATCGGCTGGGGGACGATGTATTGAATCGCGACGCAATTTCAGTGGTCCATCGTCATTTGGAGGCCCTTAACATTACAATTACCCGTCAGTTTTGCGTCAGATTCGAAAATCTATTGTCACAGGAGACGGATCATAAGGTTCCCGAGGCAGCAATATCCCCTTGGAGACAAGTCGGCTGGAGGACGATGTATTGAATCGCGACGCAATTTGACTGTTCCATCGTCATTAGGAGGCCCTAAACGTTACAATGAACTTTCATTTTTGCGCCGGATTCGAAAATCGAGACTCACAGGAGACGGACCATATGGAGCCCGAGGCAGCAATATCCCCTCGTAGACAAGTCTCCTGGAGGACGATGTATAGAATCTCGACGCAAATAGAGTGTTCCATCGTCATTAGGAGGCCCTGACGTTGCAATTAACTATCAGTTTCACGTCGGATTCGAAAATCTAGTCTCACTGGAGACGGACCATATGGTGCCCGAGACAGCATATCCCTTTGTAGAAAAGTCTGCTGGAGGACGATGTATTGAATCTCGACCCAATTTGAGTGTTCCATCTACATTAGGAGGCCCTGAACGTTACAATTACTTATCAGTTATGTGTCGGATTCGAAAATCTAGACTCACTGGAGGACGACCAAAAGGCGCCCGAAGCAACAATAGACCCTTGGAGACAAGTCGGCTGGGGGACGATGTATTGAATCGCGACACAATTTGAATGTTCCATCGTCATTAGAAGGCTGTGAACGTTACAATTTACTATCAGTTTTGCGTTGGATTCGAAAATGTCGACTTAGAGGAGAACGATTATAAGGTGCTCCAGGCAGCAATATCCCCTTGGAGACAAGACAGCTGGAGGACGATATATTGTATCTCGACGTAATTTGTGTGCTCCATCGTCATTAGGAGGCCCTGAACGTCAGAAATAACTATCAGTTTTGCGTCGGATTCGAAAATCTAGACTCACAGTAGAACGACCATAAGTTGCCCCTGGCAGCATTATCCCCTTGGAGACAAGTCAGCTGGAGGACGATATATTGAATCTCGACGTAATTTGGGTGTTCCATCGTCATTAGGAGGCCCTGAACGTTACAATTAACTATTAGTTATGCGTCGGATTCGAAAATGTCGATTTAGAGAAGAACGATTATAAGGTGCTCCAGGCAGCAATAAACCCTTGGAGACAAGTCGGCTGGAGGCCGATGTATTGAATCTCGCCGCAATTTGAGTGTTCCATCGTCAGTAGGAGGCCCTGAACGTTACAATTAACTATCAGTTTTGCGTCGGATTCGAAAATGTAGACTTACAGGAGAACGATTATAGGGTGCCCGAGGCAGCAATAGGCCCTTGGAGACAATTCGCCTGGAAGACGATGTATTGAATCTCGACGCAATTTGATTGTTCCATCGTCATTAGGAGTTCCTGAACGTTACAGTTAACTATCAGTTTCGCGTCGGATCGAAAGTTTAGACACACAGGAGTACGACCATAAGATTCCAGAGGCAGCAGTAGACCCTTGGAGACAAGTCGGCTGGAGGACGATATATTGAATCTCGACGCAATTTGAGTGTTCCATCGTCATCAGGAAGCCATGAACGTAACAATTAATTATCAGTTTCGCGTCGGATTCGAAAATCTAGACTCACAGGAGCCGGAATATATGGTGCCCGAGGCGGCTATATCCCCTGAGAGACAAGTCGGCTGGAGGACGATGTATTGAATCTCGACGCAATTTGGGTGTTCCCTCGTCATTAGGAGGCCATAAACGTTACAATTATCCATTTGTTTTGCGTCGGATTCGAAAATCTAGACTCACAGGAGCACGACCATAAGGTGCCCGAGGCAGCAATATTTCCTTGGAGACAAGTCGGCTGGAGGACGATGTATTGAATGTCGACGCAATTTAAGTGTCCCATCATCACTAGGAAGGCCTGAACGTTACAATTAATTATCAGTTATGCGTCGGATTCGAAAATCTAGACACACAGGAGGACGACAAATAGGCGCCCGAAGCAACAATATTTCCTTGGAGGCAAGTTGGCTGGTGGACGATGTATTGAATCGCGACGCAATTTGAATGTTCCATCGTCATTAGGAGGCCCTGAACGTTACAATTAAGTATCAGTTTTGCGTCGGATTCCATAATCTAGACTCACAGGAGAACGACCAAAAATTGCCCGAGGCAGCAATAGACCCTTGGAGACAAGTCGGCTGAAGGACAATGTATTGAATCTCGACGCAATTTGAGTGTTCCATCGACATTAGGAGGCCCTGAACGTTACAATTAACTATCAGTTTTGCGTCGGATTCGAAAATCTAGACTCACAGGAGGACGACCATAGGGTGCCCGAGGCAGCAATAGACCCTTGGAGACAAGTCAGCTGGAGGACGATATATTGAATCTCGACGTAATTTGTGTGTTCCATCGTCATTAGGAGGCCCTGAACGTTACAATTAACTATCAGTTATGCGTCGGATTCGTAAATCTAGACTCACAGGAGAACGACCACAAGGTGCTCGAGGCAGCAATAGACCCTTGGAGACAAGTCGGCTGGAGGCCGATGTATTGAATCTCGCCGCAATTTGAGTGTTCCATCGTCATTAGGAGGCCCTGAACGTTACAATTAACTATCAGTTATGCGTCGGATTCGTAAATCTAGACTCACAGGAGAACGACCACAAGGTGCTCGAGGCAGCAATAGACCCTTGGAAGCAAGTCGGCTGGAGGACGATGTATTGAATCGCGACCCAATTTGAATGTTCCATCGTCAATAGGAGGCCCTGAACGGTTTAATTAAGTATCTGTTTTGCGTCGGATTCGATAATCTAGACTCACAGGAGAACGACCATAAGGCGCCCGAGGCAGCAATAGACCCTTGGAGACAACTCGGCTGGAGGACGATGTATTGAATCTCGACGCAATTTGAGTGTTCCATCGTCATTAGGAGGCCCTGAACGTTACAATTAACTATCAGTTTTGCGTCGGATTCGATATTCTAGACTCACAGGAGGACGACCAAAAGGCGCGCGAGGCAACAATTGACCCTTGGAGACAAGTCGGCTGGAGGACGATGTATTGAATCGCGACGTAATTAGAGTGTTCCATCGTCACTAGGAGGCCCTGAACGCTACAATTAACTATCAGTTTTGCGTGTGATTCGAAAATCTAGACTCACAGGAGAGTGACCATAAGGTGCCCGAGGCAGCAATTGACCCTTGGAGACAAGTCGGCTGGAGGACGATTTATTGAAACTCGACGCAATTTGAGTGTTCCATCGTCATTACGAGGCCCTTAACGTTACAATTAACTATCAGTTTGGCGTGGGATTCGAAAATCTAGAGTCACAGGAGAACGGCCATATGGTGCCCGAGGCAACAATAGACCCTTGGAGACAAGTCGGCTTTAGAACGATGTATTGAATCTCGACGCAATTTGAGTGTTCCATCGTCATTAGGAGGCCCTGAACGTTACAATTAACTATCAGTTTTGCGTCGGATTCGATATTCTAGACTCACAGGAGGACGACCAAAAGGCGCCCGAGGCAACAATTGACCCTTGGAGACAAGTCGGCTGGAGGACGATGTATTGAATCGCGACGTAATTAGAGTGTTCCATCGTCACTAGGAGGCCCTGAACGCTACAATTAACTATCAGTTTTGCGTCGGATTCGAAAATATAGACTCAGAGGAGAACGATCATAAGGTGCCCGAGGCAGCCATAGACCCTTGGAGACAAGTCGCCTGGAGGACGATGTATTGAATCTCGACCCAATTTGGTTGTGTCATTATCATTAGGAGTTACTGAACGTTACAATTAACAATCAGTTTCGCAGCGGATTCGAAAATCTAGACTCACAGGAGCACTACCATAACATGCCAGAGGCAGCAGTAGACCATTGGTGACAAGTCGACTGGATGCCGATGTATTGAATCTCAACGCTATTTGAGTGTACATCGTCATTAGGAGGCTATGAACGTTACAATTAATTATCAGTTTCGCGTCGGATTCGAAAATCTAGACTCACAGGAGCCGGAATATATGGTGCCCGAGGCAGCAATATCCCCTTACAGACAAAACGGCTGGAGGACGATGTATTGAATCTCGACGCAATTTGGGTGTTTCCTCGTCATTAGGAGGCCATAAAAGTTACAATTAACCATCTGTTTTGCGTTGGATTCGAAAATCTAGACTCACAGGAGCACGACCATAAGGTGCCCGAGGCAGCAATATTCCCTTAGAGACAAGTCGGCTGGAGGACGATGTATTGAATGTCGACGAAATTTAAGTGTCCCATCATCATTAGGAAGGCCTGAACGTTACAATTAACTATCAGTTATGCGTCGGATTCAAAAATCTAGACACAGGAGGACGCCAAAAAGGCGCCCGAGGCAACTATATACCCCTGGAGACAAGTCGGCTGGAGGACGACGTATTGAATCGCGACGCAATTTGAATGTTCCATCGTCATTAGGAGGACCTGAGCGTTACAATTAAGTATCAGTTTTGCGTCGGATTCGATAATCTAGACTCACAGGAGAACGACCAAAAATTGCCCGAGGCAGCAATAGACCCTTGGAGACAAGTCGGCTGGAGGTCAATGTATTGAATCTCGACGCAATTTGAGTGTTCCATCGACATTAGGAGGCCCTGAACGTTTCAATTAACTATCAGTTTTGCGTCGGATTCGAAAATCTAAACTCACAGGAGAACGACCATAAGGTGCCCGAGGCAGCAATAGACCCATGGAGACAAGTCAGATGAAGGACTATGTATAGAATCTCGACGCAACTTGTGTGTTCCATCGTCATTATGAGGCCCTGACCGTTACAACTAACTATCAGTTTCGCGTCGGATTCGAAAATTTAGACTCACAGAAGACGACTATATGGTGCCCGAGGCAGCAATATCCCCTTGGAGACAAGTCGGCTGGAGGACGATGTATTGAATATCGACGCACTTTGAGTGTTCCTTCGTCATTAGGAGGCCCTGAACGTTACAATTAACTATCAGTTATGCGTCGGATTCGAAAGTCTAGACTCACTGGAGGACGACCAAAAGGCGCCCGGGGCAACAATAGACCCTTGGAGACAAGTCGTCTGGAGGGCGATGTATTGAATCTCGACGCAATTTGAGTGTTCCATCGTCATTAGGAGGCAACGAAAGTTACAATTAACTATCAGATACGCGTCGAATTCGAATATCTAGAGTCACAGGAGGCGGACCATATGCTCCCCGAGGCAGCTATATCCCCTTGGAGACAAGTCGGCTGGAGGACGATGTATTGAATCTCGACGCAATATGAGTGTTCCATCGTCGTTAGGGGGCCCTGAACGATACAATTAACTATCAGTTTTGCGTCGGATTCCATAATCTAGACTCACAGGAGAACGACCAAAAGGCGCACGAGGCAACAATTGACCCTTGGAAACAAGTAAGCTGGAGGACGATGTATTGAATCGCGATGCAATTTGAGTGTTCCATCGTCATTAGGAGGCCCTGAACGTTACAATTAACTATAAGTTTCGCGTCGAATTCGGAAATCTAGACTCACAGGAGTACGACCATAAGGTGCCAGAGGCAGAAATAGACCCTTGGTGACAAGACGGCGGGAGGACGATGTATTTTATCTCGACGCAATTTGAGTGTTCCATCGTCATTACGAGGCCCTGAACGTTACAATCAACTATCAGTTTGGCGTGGGATTCGAAAATCTAGAGTCACAGGAGAAAGGCAATACGGTGCCCGAGGCAACAATAGACCCTTGGAGCAAGTCGGCTGGAGAACGATGTATTGAATCTCGACGCAATTTGAGTGTACATCGGTATTAGGAGGCCATGAACGTTACAATTAATTATCAGTTTCGCGTCGGATTCGAAAATCTAGACTCACAGGAGCACGACCATAAGGTGCCCGAGGCAGCAATATTCCCTTGGAGACAAGTCGGCCGGAGGACGATGTGTTGAATGTCGACGCAATTTAAGTGTCCCATCATAATTAGGAAGGCTTGAACGTTACAATTAACTATCAGTTATGCGTCGGATTCAAAAATCTAGACTCACAGGAGGACGACAAAGAGGCGCCCGAGGCAACAATATACCCTTGGAGACAAGTCGGCTGGAGGACGATGGATTGAATCGCGACGCAATTTGAATGTTCCATCGTCATTAGGAGGCCCTAAACGTTACAATTAAGTATCAGTTTTGCGTCGGATTCGATAATCTAGACTCACAGGACAACGAACATAAGATGCCCGAGGCAGCAATAGACCCTTGGAGACAAGTCGGCTGAAGAACGATGTATTGAATCTCGACGCGATTTGAGTCTTCCATCGTCATTAGGAGGCCCTGAACGTTACAATTAACTAACAGTTTTGCGTCGGATTCGACAATCTAGACTCACAGGAGAACGACAATAAGGTGCCCGAGGCAGCAATAGATCCTTGGAGACAAGTCGGCTGGAGGACGATGTATTGAATATCGACGCATTTTGAATGTTCCATCGTCATTAGGAGGCCCTGAACGTTACAATTAACTATCAGTTATGCGTCGGATTCGAAAGTCTAGACTCACTGGAGGACGACTAAAAGGCGCCCGAGGCAACAATAGACCCTTGGAGACAAGTCGTCTGGAGGACGATGTATTGAATCGCGACGCAATTTGAATGTTCCATCGTCATTAGGAGGCCGTGAATGTTACAATTAACTATCAGTTTTGCGTCGGATTCGAAAATCTAGACTCACAGGATAACGAACATAAGATGCCCGAGGCAGCAATAGACCCTTGGAGACAAGTCGGCTGAAAAACGATGTATTGAATCTCGACGCAATTTCAGTGTTCCATCGACATTAGGAGGCCCTGAACGTTACAATTAACTATCAGTTTTGCGTCGGATTCGACAATCTAGACTCACAGGAGAACGACAATAAGGTGCGCGAGGCAGCCTTAGATCCTTGGAGGCAAGTCGGCTGCAGGACGATGTATTGAATCTCGACGCAATTTGAGTGATCCATCGTTATTAGGAGGCCCTGATCGATGCAATAAACTATCAGTTTCGCGTCGGATACGAAAATCTTGACTCACAAGAGACGGACCGTATGGTACCCAAGGCAGCGGTATCCCCTTGAAGGCAAGTCGGCTGGAGGACGATGTATTGAATCTCGCCGCAGTTTGATTGTCCATCGTCATTAGGAGGCCGTGAACGGTATAATTTACTTTCAGTTTCGCGTCGGATTCAATAATGTAGGCTCACAGGAGAACGACCAAAACGCGCTCGAGGCAACAATAGACCATTGAAGACACGTCGGCTGGAGGACGATGGATTGAATCGCGACGCAATTTGAGTCTTCCATCGTCATTTGGAGGCCCTGAACGTTACAATTAACTATCCGTTTTGCGTCGGATTTGAAAATGTAGATTCAGAATTGAACGATCATAAGTCGCCCACGGCAGCAATAGACCCAAGGAGACAAGACGCCTGGAAGACGATGTATTGAATCTCGACGCAATTTGATTGTTCCATCGCCATTAGGAGTTCCTGAACGCTACAATTAACTATCAGTTTCTCGTCGGATTCGAAAATTTAGACTCACACGAGAACGACCAAAAGGCGCCCGAGGCAACAATAGACCCTTGGAAGCAAGTCGGCTGGAGGACGATGTATTGAATCGCGACGCAATTTGAGTGTTCCATCGTCATTAGGAGGCCCTGAACGTTACAATTAACTATTAGTTTTGCGTCGGATTCAAAAATCTGGATGCACAGGAGAACGACAATGAGGTGCCCGAAGCACCAATAGACCCTTGGAGACAATTCGGCTGGAGGACGATGTATTGAATCGAGCCGCAATTTGAGAGTTCCATCGTCATTACGAAGACCTGAACGTAACAATTAATTATCAGTTATGCGTCGGATTCGAAAATCTACACTCACAGGAGAACGACCATAAGGGGCCCGCGGCAGCAATATCCCCTTGGAGACAAGTCGGCTGG
This sequence comes from Schistocerca americana, assembly GCF_021461395.2. NCBI lineage: Eukaryota > Metazoa > Arthropoda > Insecta > Orthoptera > Acrididae > Schistocerca > Schistocerca americana. The sequence continues at coordinate 11,883,915 of NW_025725790.1, forward strand.
AGACCGATGTATTGAATCTCAACGCAATTTGAGTGTTCCATCGACATTAGGAGGCCATGACCGTTACAATTAACCATCTGTTTTGCGTCGGATTCGAAAATCTAGACTCACAGGAGACGGACCATAAGGTGCCCGAGGCAGGAATATTCCCTTGGAGACAAGTCGGCTGGAGGACGATGTATTGAATCTCGACGCAATTTGAATGTTCCATCATCATTAGGATGCCCTGAACGTTACAATTAACTATCAGTTATGCGTCGGATTCGAAAATCTAGACTCACAGGAGGACGACCAAGAGGCGCCCGAGGCAACAATAGACCCTTGGAGACAAGTCGGCTGGAGGACGATGTATTGAATCGAGACACAATTTGAATGTTCCATCGTCATTAGGAGGCCCTGAACGTTACAATTAACTATGAGTTTTGCGTCGGATTCGAAAATCTACAGTCACAGGAGGATGAAAATAATGTGCCCGATGCAGCAATATCCCCTTGGAGACAAGTCGGTTGAAGGACGATGTATGGAATCGCGACGCAATTTGAGAGTTCCATCGTCATTACGAGTACCTGAACGTAACAAATAATTAACAGTTATGCGTCGGATTCGATATTCTAGACTCACAGCTGAACGACCATAATGTGCCCGACTCAGCAATATCCCGTTGGAGACAAGTCGGCTGGAGGACGATATATGGTATCTCGAAGCAATTTGAGTGTTCCATCGTCATTAGGAGGCCCTGAACGTTACAATTAAGTATCAGTTTTGCGTCGGATTCGAAAATCTAGAGTCACAGGAGAACGACCATGAGGTGCCCGAGGCAGCAATAGACCCTTAGACACAAGTCGGCTGGAGGACGATGTATTGAATCGCGACTTAATTTTAGTGTTCCATCGTCATTAGGAGTCCCTGAACGTTACAATTCACTATCAGTATCGCGTCGGATCCGAAAATCTTGACTCACAGGAGACGGACCGTATGGTACCCAAGGCAGCTGTACCCCCTTGAAGACAAGTCGGCTGGAGGACGATGTATTGCATTTCGCCGCAAGTTGAGTGTTCCATCGTCATTAGGAGTTCCTGAACATTACAATTAACAATCAGTTTCGCGTCGGATTCGAAAATCTAGACTCAGAGGAGCACGACCGTAAGATGCCAGAGGCAGCAGTAGACCCTTGGAGACAATTCGACTGGCGGACGATGTATTGAATTGAGACGCAATTTGAATGTTCCATCGTCATTAGGAGGCCCTGATTGTTACAATTAACTATCAGTTTTGCGTCGGATTCGAAAATCTTGAGTCACAGGAGGACGACCATAATGTGCCCGAGGCAGCAATATCCCCTTGGAGACAAGTCGGCTGAAGGACGATGTATTGAATGTCGACGCAATTTGAGTGTCCCATCGTCATTAGGAGGCCCTGAACGTAACAATTAACTATCAGTTTTGCGTCGAATTCGATTATCTAGACTCACAGGAGAACGACAATATGGTGCCCGAAGCAGCAATAGACACTTGGAGGCAAGTCGGCTGGAGGACGATGTATTGAATCTCGACGCAATTTGAGTGTTCCATCGACATTAGGAGGCCATGACCGTTACAATTAACCATCCGTTTTGCGTCGGATTCGAAAATCTAGACTCACAGGAGACAGACCATAAGGTGCCCGACGCACCAATGGACCCTTGCAGACAAGTCGGCTGGAGGACGATGTATTCAATCTAGACGCAATTTGAGTGTTCCATCGTTATTAGGAATCTCTGAACGTTACAATTAACTATAAGTTTTGCGTCGGATTCCATAATCAAGACTCACAGGAGAACGATCACATGGTGCCCGAGGCAGCAATAGACACTTGGAGACAAGTCGTTTGAAGGACGATGTATTGAATTTCGAAGCAATTTGAGTTTTCCATCGTCATTAAAAGGCCCTGAACGTTGTAGTTAACTATTAGCTTTGCGTCGGATTCGAAAATCTAGAGTCACAGGAGAACGACCATGAGGTGCCCGATGTACCAATCGACCCTTGGAGACACGTCGGCTAAAGGACGATGTATTGAATCTCGACGCAATTTGAGTATTCCATCGCCATTAGTAGGCCCTGAACGTTACAATTAACTATTAGTTTTTCGTCGGATTCAAAAATCTAGAGGCACAGGAGAACGACCATGAGGTGCCCGTGGAACCAATAGACCCTTGGAGACGAGTCAGCTGAAGGACGATGTATTGAATCTCGACGCAATTTGAGTGTTCAATCGTCATTAGGAGGCCCTGAACGTTACAATTACCTATCAGTTTTGCGTCGTATTCGAAAATCTAGACTGACAGGAGAACGACCATAAGGTGCCCGAGGCAGCAATAGACCATTGGAGACAAGTCGGCTGGAGGACGATGTATTGAATCTCGACGCAATTTGGGTGTTCCATCGTCATTAGGAGGCACTGAACGTTACAATTAACTATCAGTTTTTCGACGGATTCCATAATCAAGACTCACAGGAGAACGACCATAAGGTGCCCGAGGCAGCAATATCTCCTTGGAGAAAAGTCGGATGGAGCACGATGTATGGAATCTCGAAGCAATTTGAGTGTTCCATCGTCATTAGGAGGCCCTGAACGTTACAATTAACTATTAGTTTTGCGTCGGATTCGAAAATCTAGAGTCACAGGAGAACGACCATGAGGTGCCCGAGGCACCAATAGATCCTTGGAGCAAGTCGGCTGAAGGACGATGTACTGAATCTCGACGCAATTTGAGTGTTCCATCGTCATTAGGAGGCCCTGAAAGTTACAATTAACTATCAATTTAGCGTCGGAATCGAAAATCTAGACTCACAGGAGAACGACCATAAGGTGCCCGCGGCAGCAATATCCCCTTGGAGACAAGTCGGCTACAGGAAGATGTATTAAATCTCGACGCAATTTGAGTGTTCCAGCGACATTAGGAGGCCATGAACGTTACAATTAACTATCTGTTTTGCGTCGGATTCGAGAATCTAGACTCACAGGGGACGGACCATTAGGTGCCCGAGGCAGCAATATCCCCTTGGAGACAAGTCGACTGGAGGACGATGTATGGAATCTCGAAACAATTTGAGTGTTCCATCGTCATTAGGAGGCCCTGAAAGTTACAATTAACTATTAGTTTTGCGTCGGATTCGAAAATCTAGAGTCACAGGACAACGACCATGAGATGCCCGAGGCAGCAATAGACCCTTGGAGACAAGTCGGCTGGAGGTCGATGTATTGAATCTCGACGCAATTTGAGTTTTCCATCATCATTAGGAGGCTCTGAACGTTACAATTAACTGTCTGTTTTGCGTCGGATTCCATAATCATGACTCAGAGAAGAACGACCATAAGGTGCCCGAGGCAGCAATAGACCCTTGGAGACAAGTCTGCTGGAGGACGATGTATTGAATTGCGACGCAATTTGAGTGTTCCATCGTCATTAGGAGGCCCTGAACGTTACAATTAACTATCAGTATCGTGTCGGATTCGAAAATCTAGACTCACAGGAGAACGACCATAAGGTGCCCGAGGCAGCAATATCCCCTTGGAGACAAGTCGGCTGGAATACGATATATTGAATCTCGACGTAATTTGTGGGTTCCATCGTCATTAGGAGGCCCTGAACGTTACAATTAACTATCAGTTTTGCGTCGGGTTCGAAATTGTAGACTCAGAGGAGAACGATCATAAGGTGCCCGAGGCAGCAATAGACCCTTGGAGACAAGTCGCCTGGAGGAATATGTATTGAATCTCGACGCAATTTGAGTGTTCCATGGTCATTAGGAGGCCCTGAACGTTACATCTAACTATGAGTTTTGCGTCGGATTCGAAAATCTACACTCACAGGAGAACGACCATAAGGTACCCGCGGCAGCAATATCCCCTTGGAGACCAGTCGGCTGGAGGCCGATGTATTGAATCTAAACGCAATTTGAGTGTTCCATCGACATTAGGAGGCCATGACCGTTACAATTAACCATCTGTTTTGCTTCGGATTCAAAAATCTAGACTCACAGGAGACAGACCATAAGGTGCCCGAGGCAGCAATATCCCCTTGGAGACAAGTCGGCTGGAGGACGATGTATTGAATTTCGAAGCAATTTGGGTGTTCCATTGTCATTACGAGGCCGTGAACGTTACATCTAACTATCAGTTTTGCGTCGGATTCGAAAATCTACACTCACAGGAGAACGACCATAAGGTGCCCGCGGCAGCAATATCCCCTTGCAGACAAGTCGGCTGGAGGCCGATGAATTGAATCTCGACGCAATTTGAGTGTTCCATCGACATTAGGAGGCCATGACCGTTACAACTAACCATCTGTTTTGCGTCGGATTCGAAAATCTAGACTCACAGGAGACAGACTATAAGGTGCCCGAGGCAGCAATATCCCCTTGGAGACAAGTCGGCTGGAGGCCGATGTATTGAATCTCGAGGCAATTTGAGTGTTCCATCGTCATTAGGAGGCCCTGAACGTTACAATTAGCTATCAGTTTTGCGTCGGGTTCGAAATTGTAGACTCTGAGGAGAACGATCATAAGGTGCCCGAGGCAGCAATAGACCCTTGGAGACAAGTCGCCTGGAGGAATATGTATTGAATCTCGACGCAATTTGAGTGTTCCATGGTCATTAGGAGGCCGTGAACGTTACATCTAAGTATGAGTTTTGCGTCGGATTCGAAAATCTACACTCACAGGAGAACGACCATAAGGTACCCGCGGCAGCAATATCCCCTTGGAGACCAGTCGGCTGGAGGCCGATGTATTGAATCTAAGCGCAATTTGAGTGTTCCATCGACATTAGGAGGCCATGACCGTTACAATTAACCATCTGTTTTGCTTCGGATTCAAAAATCTAGACTCACAGGAGACAGACCATAAGGTGCCCGAGGCAGCAATATCCCCTTGGAGACAAGTCGGCTGGAAGACGATGTATGGAATCTCGAAGCAATTTGAGTGTTCCATCGTCATTAGGAGGCCCTGAACGTTACAATTAACTATTAGCTTTGCGTCGGATTCGAAAATCTAGAGTCACAGGAGAACGACCATCAGGTGCCCGATGTACCAATCGACCCTTGGAGACAAGTCGGCTGAAGGGCGATGTATTGAATCTCGACGCAATTTGAGTATTCCATCGTCATTAGTAGGCCCTGAACGTTACAATTAACTATTAGTTTTGCGTCGGATTCAAAAATCTAGAGGCACAGGAGAACGACCATGAGGTGCCCGTGGAACCAATAGACCCTTGGAGACAAGTCGGCTGGAGGACGATGTATTGAATCTCGACGCAATTTGGGTGTTCCATCGTCATTAGGAGGCACTGAACGTTACAATTAACTATCAGTTTTTCGTCGGATTCCATAATCAAGACTCACAGGAGAACGACCATAAGGTGCCCGAGGCAGCAGTATCTCCTTGGAGAAAAGTCGGCTGGAGGACGATGTGTGGAATCTCGAAGCAATTAGAGTGTTCCATCGTTATTAGGAGGCTCTCAACGTTACAATTAACTATTAGTTTTGCGTCGGATTCGAAAATCTAGAGTCACAGGAGAACGACCATGAGGTGCCCGAGGCACCAATAGATCCTTGGAGCAAGTCGGCTGAAGGACGATGTACTGAATCTCGACGCAATTTGAGTGTTCCATCGTCATTAGGAGGCCCTGAACGTTACAATTAACCATCTGTTTTGGGTCGGATTCGAAAATCTAGACTCACAGGAGACGGACCATAAGGTGCCCGGTTCAGCAATATCCCCTTGGAGACAAGTCGGCTGGAAGACGGTGTATGGAATCTCGAAACAATTTGAGTGTTCCATCGTCATTAGGAGGCCGTGAAAGTTACAATTAACTATTAGTTTTGCGTCGGATTCGAAAATCTAGAGTCACAGGACAACGACCATGAGATGCCCGAGGCACCAATAGACCCTTGGAGACAAGTCGGCTGAAGGACGATGTATTGAAACTCGACGAAATTTGAGCGTTCCATCGTCATCAGGAGGCCCTGAACGTTACAATTAACTATCAGTTTTGCGCGGATTCGAAAATCTAGATTCACAGGAGAACGACCATAAGGTGCCCGAGGGAGCAATAGACCCTTGGAGACAAGTCGGCTGGAGGTCGATGTATTGAATCTCGACGGAATTTGAGTGTTCCATCGTCATTAGGAGGCTCTGAACGTTACATTTAACTATCAGTTTTGCGTCGGATTGCATACACTAGACTCACTAGAGAACGACCATAAGGTGCCCGAGGCATCAATAGACCACTGGAGACAAGTCGCCTGGAGGACGATGTATTGAATCGCGACGCAATTTGAATGTTCCATCGACATTAGGAGGCCCTGAACGTTACAATTAACTATCAGTTTTGCGTCGGATATGAAGAACTAGACTCACTGGAGAACGACCATAAGGTGCCCGAGGCAGCAATAGACCCTTGGAGACAAGTCGGCTGGAGGACGATGTATTGAATCTCGACGCAATTTGAGTTTTCCATCGTCATTAGGAGGCTCTGAACGTTACAATTAACTGTCTGTTTTGCGTCGGATTCCATAATCATGACTCAGAGAAGAACGACCATAAGGTGCCCGAGGCAGCAATATCCCCTTTGAGACAAGTCGGCTGGAGGACGATATATTGAATCTCGACGTAATTTGTGGGTTCCATCGTCATTAAGAGGCCCTGGACGTAACAATTAACTATTACACTCCTGGAAATTGAAAGGAGAACACCGTGAATTCATTGTCCCAGGAAGGGGAAACTTTATTGACACATTCCTGGGGTCAGATACATCACATGATCACACTGACAGAACCACAGGCACATAGACACAGGCAACAGAGCATGCACAATGTCGGCACTAGTACAGTGTATATCCACCTTTTGCAGCAATGCAGGCTGCTATTCCCCCATGCAGACGATCGTAGAGATGCTGGATGTAGTCCTGTGGAACGGCTTGCCATGCCATTTCCACCTGGCGCCTCAGTTGGACCAGCGTTCGTGCTGGACGTGCAGACCGCGTGAGACGACGCTTCATCCAGTCCCAAACATGCTCAACGGGGGACAGATCCGGAGATCTTGCTGGCCAGGGTAGTTGACTTACACCTTCTAGAGCACGTTGGGTGGCACGGGATACATGCGGACGTGCATTGTCCTGTTGGAACAGCAAGTTCCCTTGCCGGTCTAGGAATGGTAGAACGATGGGTTCGATGACGGTTTGGATGTACCGTGCACTATTCAGTGTCCCCTCGACGATCACCAGTGGTGTACGGCCAGTGTAGGAGATCGCTCCCCACACCATGATGCCGGGTGTTGGCCCTGTGTGCCTCGGTCGTATGCAGTCCTGATTGTGGCGCTCACCTGCACGGCGCCAAACACGCATACGACCATCATTGGCACCAATGCAGAAGCGACTCTCATCGCTGAAGACGACACGTCTCCATTCGTCCCTCCATTCACGCCTGTCCGACACCACTGGAGGCGGGCTGCACGATGTTGGGGCGAGAGCGGAAGACGGCCTTACGGTGTGCGGGACCGTAGCCCAGCTTCATGGAGACGGTTGCCAATGGTCCTCGCCGATACCCCAGGAGCAACAGTGTCCCTAATTTGCTGGGAAGTGGCGGTGCGGTCCCCTACGGCACTGCGTAGGATCCTATGGTCTTGGCGTGCATCCATGCGTCGCTGCGGGCCTGGTCCCAGGTCGACGGGCACGTGCACCTTCCGCCGACCACTGGCGACAACATCGATGTACTGTGGAGACCTCACGTCCCACGTGTTGAGTAATTCGGCGGTACGTCCACCCGGCCTCCCGCATGCCCACTATACGCCCTCGCTCAAAGTCCGCCAACTGCACATACGGTTCACGTCACGCTGTCGCGGCATGCTACCAGTGTTAAAGACTGCGATGGAGCTCCGTATGCCACGGCAAACTGGCTGACACTGACGGCAGCGGTGCACAAATGCTGCGCAGCTAGCGCCATTCGACGGCCAACACCGCGGTTCCTGGTGTGTCCGCTGTGCCGTGCGTGTGATCATTGCTTGTACAGCCCTCTCGCAGTGTCCGGAGCAAGTATGGTGGGTCTGACACACCGGTGTCAATGTGTTTCTTTTCCATTTCCAGGAGTGTAGTTTTGCGTCTGATTCGACAATCTGGACTCACAGGAGAACGACAATAAGGTGCCCGAGGCAGCAATAGACCCTTGCAGACAAGTCGGCTGGAGGACGATGTATTGAATCTCGACGCAATTTGAGTTTTCCATCGTCATTAGGAGGCCCTGAACGTTACAATTAACTATCAGTTATGCGTCGGAATCGTAAATCTAGAATCACACGAGAACGACTACAAGGTGCACGAGGCAGCAATAGACCCTTGGAGACAAGTTGCCTGGAGGAATATGTATTGAATCTCGACGCAATTTGATTGTTCCATCGTCATTAGGAGCCCCTGAACGTTACAATTAGCTATCAGTTTCGCGACGGATTCGTAAATCTACACTCACAGGACCACGACCATAAAATGCCAGAGGCAGCAATAGACCCTTGGACACAAGTCGTCTAAGGACGATGTATTGAATTTCGACTAAATTTGAGTGTTCCATCGTCACTAGGAGGCCATGAACGTTACAATTAACTATCAGTTTTGCGTCGGATTCGGAAATCTAGACTCACAGGAGCCGGACTATATGGTGCCCGAGGCAGCAATATCCCCGTAGAGACAAGTCGGCTGCAGAACGATGTATTGAATCTCGACGCACTTTGAGTGTTACATCGTCAATAGGAGGCTCTGAACGATACAATTAACTATCAGTTTTGCGTCGGATTCGAAAATCAAGGCTCACAGGAGACAGTCCATAAGGTGCCCGAGGCAGCGATATCCACTTGGAGACAAGTCGGCTGGAGGACGATGTATTGAATCTCGACGCAATTTGGAGTGTTCCATCGTAATTACGAAGACCTGAACGTTACAATTAACTATCAGTTATGCGTCGGATTCGAAAATCTAGACTTACAGGAGGACAACCAAAAGGCGCCCGAGGCATCAATAGACCCTTGGAGACAAGTCGGCTGAAGGACGATGTATTGAATCTCGACGCAATTTGAGTGTTCCATCGTCATTAAGAGGCCCTGGACGTAACAATTAACTATTAGTTTTGCGTCTGATTCGACAATCTAGACTCACAGGGAGAACGACCATAAGGTGCCCGAGGCAACAAAATCCCCTTGGAGAAAAGTCGGCTGGAGGACGATGTATTGAATCTGGAAGCAATTTGAACGATCCATCGTCATTAGGAGGCCCTGAACGTTACAATTAACTATCAGTTTAACGTCGCTTCGAAAATCTGGACTCACAGGAGAACGACCACAAGGTGCCCGAGGCAGCAATATCCCCTTGGAGACAAGTTTGCTGGAGGACGATGTATTGAATCCCGACGCAATTTAAGTGTTCCATCGTCATTAGGAGGCCCTGAACGTTACAATTAACTATCAGTATCGCGTCGATTCGAAAATCTAGACTCACAAGAGACGGACCGTATGGTGTCCGAGGCAGCAATATCCCCTTGAAGACAAGTCAGCTGGAGGACGAAGTATTGAATCTCGCCGCAATTTGAGTGTTCCAGCGTCATTAGGAGGCCCTGAACGTTATAATTAACTCTCAGTTTTGCGTCGGATTTGAAAATCTAGACTCACAGGAGAACGACAATAAGGTGCCCGAGGCAGCAATATCCCCTTGGAGACAAGTCGGCTGGAGGAGGATATATTGAATCTCGACGTAATTTGAGTGTTCCATCGTCATTAGGAGGCCCTGAACATTACAATTAACTATCAGTTATGCGTCGGATTCGTAAATCTAGACTCACAGGGAGAACGGGAAACGACCAAAATGTGCCCGAGGCGCAATATCCCCTTGGAGACAAGTCGGCTGGAGATACGATGTATTGAATTTCGACGCAATTTGAAAGTTCGATCGTCATTAGGAGGCCATGAACGTTACAATTAACAATCAGTTTCGCGTCGGATTTCAAAAATCTAGACTCACAGTAGCGGACTATATGGTGCCCGTGGCAGCAATATCCCCTTAGAGACACGTCGGCTGGAGGACGATGTTTTGAATCCCGACGCAATTTGAGTGTTCCATCGTCATTACGAGGCCCTGTACGTTACAATTAAGTATCAGTTTTGCGTCGGATTCGATAATCTACACTCACAGTAGAACGACCATAGGGTGCCCGAGGCTGCAATATCCCCCTTGGAGACAAGTCGGCTGGAGGACGATGTATGGAATCTCGAAGCAATTTGAGTGTTTCATCGTCATTAGGAGGCCCTGAACGTTACATTTAACTATTAGTATTGCGTCAGATTCTAAAATCTAGAGTCAGAGGAGAACGACCATGAGGTGCCCGAGGCCCAATGGACCCTTGGAGACAAGTCGGCTGAAGGACGATATATTGAATGTCGAGGCAATTTGAGTGATCCATCGTCATTAGGACGCCCTGAACGTTACAATTAACTATCAGATTCGAGTCGGATTCAAAAATCTAGACTCACAGGAAACGGACCATATGGTGCCTGAGGAAGCAATAGACCCTTGGAGACAAGTCTGCTGGAGGACGACGTATTGAATCTCGACACAATTGGGTGTTCCATCGTCATTAGGAGGCCCTGAAAGTTACAATTAACTATCAGTTTCGCTTCGGATATGAATATCTAGACTCCGGGAGACGGACCATATGGTGCCGCAGGCAGCAATATCCGCTTGGAGACAAGTAGCCTGGAGGACTATGTATAAAATCTCGAAGCAATTTGAGTGTTCCATCGTCATTAGGAGGCCCTGAGAGATTCAATTAACTATCAGTTTTGCGTCGGATTCGAAAATCTAGACTCACAGGAGAACGACCATGGAGGTGCCCGAGGCAGCAATAGACCCTTGGAGGACAAGTCGGCTGAAGGACGATGTATTAGAATATCGACGCAATTTGAGTGTTCCATCGTCTTTAGGTGCCCTGAACGTTACAATTAACTATCAGTTTCGAGTCGGATTCGAAAATCTAGACTCACAGGAGACGGACCATATGGTGCCTGAGGTAGCAATATCCCCTTGGTGACAAGTCGGCTGGAGGACGATGTATTGAATCTCGACGCAATTTGAGTGTTCCATCGTCATTACGAAGACCTGAACGTTACAATTAACTATCAGTTTTGCGTCGGATTTGAAAATATAGACTTACAGGAGGACGACGGAAATTCGCCCGAGGCAACAATAGTCCCTTCGAGACAGGTCGGATGGAAGACGATGTATTGAATCGCGACGCAATTTGAGTGTTCCATCGTCATTAGGAGGCCCTGAACGTTACAATTAACTATTAGCTTTGCGTCGGATTCGAAAATCTAGAGTCACAGGAGAACGACCACAGGTGCCCGATGTCCAATCGACCCTTGGAGACAAGTCGGCTGAAGGCGATGTATTGAATCTCGACGCAATTTGAGTATTCCATCGTCATTAGTATGCCCTGAACGTTACAATTAACTATTAGTTTTGCGTCGGATTCAAAAATCTAGAGGCACAGGAGAACGACCATGAGGTGCCCGTGGAACCAATAGACCCTTGGAGACAAGTCGGCTGGAGGACGATGTATTGAATCTCGACGCAATTTGGGTGTTCCATCGTCATTAGGAGGCACTGAACGTTACAATTAACTATCAGTTTTTCGTCGGATTCCATAATCAAGACTCACAGGAGAACGACCATAAGGTGCCCGAGGCAGCAGTATCTCCTTGGAGAAAAGTCGGCTGGAGGACGATGTGTGGAATCTCGAAGCAATTAGAGTGTTCCATCGTTATTAGGAGGCTCTCAACGTTACAATTAACTATTAGTTTTGCGTCGGATTCGAAAATCTAGAGTCACAGGAGAACGACCATGAGGTGCCCGAGGCACCAATAGATCCTTGGAGCAAGTCGGCTGAAGGACGATGTACTGAATCTCGACGCAATTTGAGTGTTCCATCGTCATTAGGAGGCCCTGAACGTTACAATTAACCATCTGTTTTGGGTCGGATTCGAAAATCTAGACTCACAGGAGACGGACCATAAGGTGCCCGAGGCAGCAATATCCCCTTGGAGACAAGTCGGCTGGAAGACGGTGTATGGAATCTCGAAACAATTTGAGTGTTCCATCGTCATTAGGAGGCCGTGAAAGTTACAATTAACTATTAGTTTTGCGTCGGATTCGAAAATCTAGAGTCACAGGACAACGACCATGAGATGCCCGAGGCACCAATAGACCCTTGGAGACAAGTCGGCTGAAGGACGATGTATTGAAACTCGACGAAATTTGAGCGTTCCATCGTCATCAGGAGGCCCTGAACGTTACAATTAACTATCAGTTTTGCGCGGATTCGAAAATCTAGATTCACAGGAGAACGACCATAAGGTGCCCGAGGGAGCAATAGACCCTTGGAGACAAGTCGGCTGGAGGTCGATGTATTGAATCTCGACGGAATTTGAGTGTTCCATCGTCATTAGGAGGCTCTGAACGTTACATTTAACTATCAGTTTTGCGTCGGATTGCATACACTAGACTCACTAGAGAACGACCATAAGGTGCCCGAGGCATCAATAGACCACTGGAGACAAGTCGCCTGGAGGACGATGTATTGAATCGCGACGCAATTTGAATGTTCCATCGACATTAGGAGGCCCTGAACGTTACAATTAACTATCAGTTTTGCGTCGGATATGAAGAACTAGACTCACTGGAGAACGACCATAAGGTGCCCGAGGCAGCAATAGACCCTTGGAGACAAGTCGGCTGGAGGACGATGTATTGAATCTCGACGCAATTTGAGTTTTCCATCGTCATTAGGAGGCTCTGAACGTTACAATTAACTGTCTGTTTTGCGTCGGATTCCATAATCATGACTCAGAGAAGAACGACCATAAGGTACCCGAGGCAGCAATAGACCCTTGGCGACAAGTCTGCTGGAGGACGATGTATTGAATTGCGACGCAATTTGAGTGTTCCATCGTCATTAGGAGGCCCTGAACGATACAATTAACTATCAGTATTGTGTCGGATTCGAAAATCTAGACTCACAGAAGAACGACAATAAGGTGCCCGAGGCAGCAATATCCCCTTTGAGACAAGTCGGCTGGAGGACGATATATTGAATCTCGACGTAATTTGTGGGTTCCATCGTCATTAAGAGGCCCTGGACGTAACAATTAACTATTACACTCCTGGAAATTGAAAGGAGAACACCGTGAATTCATTGTCCCAGGAAGGGGAAACTTTATTGACACATTCCTGGGGTCAGATACATCACATGATCACACTGACAGAACCACAGGCACATAGACACAGGCAACAGAGCATGCACAATGTCGGCACTAGTACAGTGTATATCCACCTTTTGCAGCAATGCAGGCTGCTATTCCCCCATGCAGACGATCGTAGAGATGCTGGATGTAGTCCTGTGGAACGGCTTGCCATGCCATATCCACCTGGCGCCTCAGTTGGACCAGCGTTCGTGCTGGACGTGCAGACCGCGTGAGACGACGCTTCATCCAGTCCCAAACATGCTCAACGGGGGACAGATCCGGAGATCTTGCTGGCCAGGGTAGTTGACTTACACCTTCTAGAGCACGTTGGGTGGCACGGGATACATGCGGACGTGCATTGTCCTGTTGGAACAGCAAGTTCCCTTGCCGGTCTAGGAATGGTAGAACGATGGGTTCGATGACGGTTTGGATGTACCGTGCACTATTCAGTGTCCCCTCGACGATCACCAGTGGTGTACGGCCAGTGTAGGAGATCGCTCCCCACACCATGATGCCGGGTGTTGGCCCTGTGTGCCTCGGTCGTATGCAGTCCTGATTGTGGCGCTCACCTGCACGGCGCCAAACACGCATACGACCATCATTGGCACCAATGCAGAAGCGACTCTCATCGCTGAAGACGACACGTCTCCATTCGTCCCTCCATTCACGCCTGTCCGACACCACTGGAGGCGGGCTGCACGATGTTGGGGCGAGAGCGGAAGACGGCCTTACGGTGTGCGGGACCGTAGCCCAGCTTCATGGAGACGGTTGCCAATGGTCCTCGCCGATACCCCAGGAGCAACAGTGTCCCTAATTTGCTGGGAAGTGGCGGTGCGGTCCCCTACGGCACTGCGTAGGATCCTATGGTCTTGGCGTGCATCCATGCGTCGCTGCGGCCTGGTCCCAGGTCGACGGGCACGTGCACCTTCCGCCGACCACTGGCGACAACATCGATGTACTGTGGAGACCTCACGTCCCACGTGTTGAGCAATTCGGCGGTACGTCCACCCGGCCTCCCGCATGCCCACTATACGCCCTCGCTCAAAGTCCGCCAACTGCACATACGGTTCACGTCCACGCTGTCGCGGCATGCTACCAGTGTTAAAGACTGCGATGGAGCTCCGTATGCCACGGCAAACTGGCTGACACTGACGGCAGCGGTGCACAAATGCTGCGCAGCTAGCGCCATTCGACGGCCAATACCGCGGTTCCTGGTGTGTCCGCTGTGCCGTGCGTGTGATCATTGCTTGTACAGCCCTCTCGCAGTGTCCGGAGCAAGTATGGTGGGTCTGACACACCGGTGTCAATGTGTTTCTTTTCCATTTCCAGGAGTGTAGTTTTGCGTCTGATTCGACAATCTGGACTCACAGGAGAACGACAATAAGGTGCCCGAGGCAGCAATAGACCCTTGCAGACAAGTCGGCTGGAGGACGATGTATTGAATCTCGACGCAATTTGAGTTTTCCATCGTCATTAGGAGGCCCTGAACGTTACAATTAACTATCGCTTATGCGTCGGAATCGTAAATCTAGAATCACACGAGAACGACTACAAGGTGCACGAGGCAGCAATAGACCCTTGGAGACAAGTTGCCTGGAGGAATATGTATTGAATCTCGACGCAATTTGATTGTTCCATCGTCATTAGGAGCCCCTGAACGTTACAATTAGCTATCAGTTTCGCGACGGATTCGTAAATCTACACTCACAGGACCACGACCATAAAATGCCAGAGGCAGCAATAGACCCTTGGACACAAGTCGTCTAAGGACGATGTATTGAATTTCGACTAAATTTGAGTGTTCCATCGTCACTAGGAGGCCATGAACGTTACAATTAACTATCAGTTTTGCGTCGGATTCGGAAATCTAGACTCACAGGAGCCGGACTATATGGTGCCCGAGGCAGCAATATCCCCGTAGAGACAAGTCGGCTGCAGAACGATGTATTGAATCTCGACGCACTTTGAGTGTTACATCGTCAATAGGAGGCTCTGAACGATACAATTAACTATCAGTTTTGCGTCGGATTCGAAAATCAAGGCTCACAGGAGACAGTCCATAAGGTGCCCGAGGCAGCGATATCCACTTGGAGACAAGTCGGCTGGAGGACGATGTATTGAATCTCGACGCAATTTGAGTGTTCCATCGTAATTACGAAGACCTGAACGTTACAATTAACTATCAGTTATGCGTCGGATTCGAAAATCTAGACTTACAGGAGGACAACCAAAAGGCGCCCGAGGCATCAATAGACCCTTGGAGACAAGTCGGCTGAAGGACGATGTATTGAATCTCGACGCAATTTGAGTGTTCCATCGTCATTAAGAGGCCCTGGACGTAACAATTAACTATTAGTTTTGCGTCTGATTCGACAATCTAGACTCACAGGAGAACGACCATAAGGTGCCCGAGGCAACAAAATCCCCTTGGAGAAAAGTCGGCTGGAGGACGATGTATTGAATCTGGAAGCAATTTGAACGATCCATCGTCATTAGGAGGCCCTGAACGTTACAATTAACTATCAGTTTAACGTCGCTTTCGAAAATCTGGACTCACAGGAGAACGACCACAAGGTGCCCGAGGCAGCAATATCCCCTTGGAGACAAGTTTGCTGGAGGACGATGTATTGAATCCCGACGCAATTTAAGTGTTCCATCGTCATTAGGAGGCCCTGAACGTTACAATTAACTATCAGTATCGCGTCGGATTCGAAAATCTAGACTCACAAGAGACGGACCGTATGGTGTCCGAGGCAGCAATATCCCCTTGAAGACAAGTCAGCTGGAGGACGAAGTATTGAATCTCGCCGCAATTTGAGTGTTCCAGCGTCATTAGGAGGCCCTGAACGTTATAATTAACTCTCAGTTTTGCGGCGGATTTGAAAATCTAGACTCACAGGAGAACGACAATAAGGTGCCCGAGGCAGCAATATCCCCTTGGAGACAAGTCGGCTGGAGGAGGATATATTGAATCTCGACGTAATTTGAGTGTTCCATCGTCATTAGGAGGCCCTGAACATTACAATTAACTATCAGTTATGCGTCGGATTCGTAAATCTAGACTCACAGGAGAACGACCAGAAGGTGCCCGAGGCAGCAATATCCCCTTGGAGACAAGTCGGCTGGAGAACGATGTATTGAATTTCGACGCAATTTGAAAGTTCGATCGTCATTAGGAGGCCATGAACGTTACAATTAACAATCAGTTTCGCGTCGGATTCAAAAATCTAGACTCACAGTAGCCGGACTATATGGTGCCCGTGGCAGCAATATCCCCTTAGAGACAAGTCGGCTGGAGGACGATGTTTTGAATCCCGACGCAATTTGAGTGTTCCATCGTCATTACGAGGCCCTGTACGTTACAATTAAGTATCAGTTTTGCGTCGGATTCGATAATCTACACTCACAGTAGAACGACCATAGGGTGCCCGAGGCTGCAATATCCCCTTGGAGACAAGTCGGCTGGAGGACGATGTATGGAATCTCGAAGCAATTTGAGTGTTTCATCGTCATTAGGAGGCCCTGAACGTTACATTTAACTATTAGTATTGCGTCAGATTCTAAAATCTAGAGTCAGAGGAGAACGACCATGAGGTGCCCGAGGCCCCAATGGACCCTTGGAGACAAGTCGGCTGAAGGACGATATATTGAATGTCGAGGCAATTTGAGTGATCCATCGTCATTAGGACGCCCTGAACGTTACAATTAACTATCAGATTCGAGTCGGATTCAAAAATCTAGACTCACAGGAAACGGACCATATGGTGCCTGAGGAAGCAATAGACCCTTGGAGACAAGTCTGCTGGAGGACGACGTATTGAATCTCGACACAATTTGGGTGTTCCATCGTCATTAGGAGGCCCTGAAAGTTACAATTAACTATCAGTTTCGCTTCGGATATGAATATCTAGACTCACGGGAGACGGACCATATGGTGCCCGAGGCAGCAATATCCGCTTGGAGACAAGTAGCCTGGAGGACTATGTATAAAATCTCGAAGCAATTTGAGTGTTCCATCGTCATTAGGAGGCCCTGAAGGATTCAATTAACTATCAGTTTTGCGTCGGATTCGAAAATCTAGACTCACAGGAGAACGACCATGAGGTGCCCGAGGCAGCAATAGACCCTTGGAGACAAGTCGGCTGAAGGACGATGTATTGAATATCGACGCAATTTGAGTGTTCCATCGTCATTAGGAGGCCCTGAACGTTACAATTAACTATCAGTTTCGAGTCGGATTCGAAAATCTAGACTCACAGGAGACGGACCATATGGTGCCTGAGGTAGCAATATCCCCTTGGTGACAAGTCGGCTGGAGGACGATGTATTGAATCTCGACGCAATTTGAGTGTTCCATCGTCATTACGAAGACCTGAACGTTACAATTAACTATCAGTTTTGCGTCGGATTTGAAAATATAGACTTACAGGAGAACGACGGAAATTCGCCCGAGGCAACAATAGTCCCTTCGAGACAGGTCGGATGGAAGACGATGTATTGAATCGCGACGCAATTTGAGTGTTCCATCGTCATTAGGAGGCCCTGAACGTTACAATTAACTATCAGTTTTGCGTCGGATTCGAAAATCTAGACTCACAGGAGAACGACCATGAGGTGCCCGATTCAGCAATAGACCCTTGGAGACAAGTCGGCTGAAGGACGATGTATTGAATCTCGACGCAATTTGAGTGTTCCATCGTAATTAGGATGCCCTGAACGTTACAATTAACTATCAGTTTTGCGTCGGAATCGACAATCTGGACTCACAGGAGAACGACCATAAGGTGCTCGAGGCAGCAATAGACCCTTGGAGACAAGTCGGCTGGAGGACGATGTATTGAGTCTCGACGCAATTTGAGTGTTCCATCGTCATTAGGAGACCCTGAACGTTACAATATACTATCAGTTTTGCGTCGGATTCGATAATCTAGACTCACAGGAGAACGACCACAAGACGCCCGAGGCAACAATAGACCCTTGGAGACAAGTTGGAGGGAGGCCGATGAATTGATTCTCGACGCAATTTGAGTGTCCCATTGTCATTAGGAGGCCCTGAACGTTACTATTAACTATCAGTTTTGCGTCGGATTCGAAAATCTAGACTCACAGGAGAACGACCATAAGGTGCCCGAGGCAGGAATATCCCCTTGGAGACTTGTCGGCTGGAAGACGATATATTGAAGCTCGACGTAATTTGAGTGTTCCATCGTCATTAGGACGCCCTGAACGTTACAATTAACTATCAGTTTCGCTTCGGATATGAATATCTAGACTCACGGGAGACGGACCATATGGTGCCCGAGGCAGCAATATCCGCTTGGAGACAAGTAGCCTGGAGGACTATGTATAAAATCTCGAAGCGATTTGAGTGTTCCATCGTCATTAGGAGGCCCTGAAAGTTTCAATTAACTATCAGTTTTGCGTCGGATTCGAAAATCTAGACTCACAGGAGAACGACCATAAGGTGTCCGAGGCAGCAATAGACCCTTGGAGACAAGTCGGCTGGAGGACGATGTATTGAATCTCGACGCAATTTGAGTGTTTCATCGTCATTAGGAGGCCCTGAACGTTACATTTAACTATTAGTATTGCGTCTGATTCTAAAATCTAGAGTCAGAGGAGAACGACCATGAGGTGCTCGAGGCCCCAAAAGACCCTTGGAGACTAGTCGGCTGAAGGACGATATATTGAATGTCGACGCAATTTGAGTGTTCCATGGTCATTAGGACGCCCTGAACGTTACAATTAACTATCAGTTTCGCTTCGGATACGAATATCTAGACTCACGGGAGACGGACCATATGGTGATCGAGGCAGCAATATCCGCTTGGAGACAAGTAGCCTGGAGGACTATGTACAAAATCTCGAAGCAATTTGAGTGTTCCATCGTCATTAGGGGGCATGAACATTACAATTAACCATCAGTTTTGCGTCGGATTCGAAAACCTAGATTCACAGGAGAAGGACCACAAGGTGCCCGAGGCAGCAATATCCCCTTGTAGACAAGTCGGCTGGAGTACGATGTATAGAATCTCGACGCAATTTGAGTGTTCCATCGTCATTAGGAGGCCCTGAACGTTACAATTAACTATCAGTTTTGCGTCGGATTCCATATTGTAGACTCACAGTAGAACGACCATAAAAAACCCGAGGCAGCAATAGACCATTGGAGACAAGTCGGCTGAAGGACGATGTATTGAATCTCGACGCAATTTGAGTGATCCATCGTCATTAGGAGGCCCTGAACGTTACAATTAACTATCAGTTTGGCGTCGGATTCGACATTCTAGACTCACAAGAGAACGACTATAAGTTGCCCGAGGCAGCAATAGACCCTTGTAGAGAAGCCGGCTGGAGGTCGATGTATTGAATCTCGACGCAATTTTAGTTATCCATCGTCATTAGGAGGCCCTGAACGTTACAATTAACTACCAGATTTTCGTCGGATTCGATAATCTAGACTCACAGGGGAACGATCAAAAGGCGCCCGAAACAGCAATTGACCGTTGGAGACAAGTCGGCTGGAGGACGATGTATTGAATCGCGACTGAATTTGAGTGTTCCTTCGTCATTAGGAGGCCCTGAACTTTACAATTAACTATCATTATGCGTCGGATTCGATAATCTAGACTCACAGGAGAACTACGATAAGGTGTTTGAGGCAGCAATAGACCCTTTTAGACAAGTCGGCTGAAGGGCGATCTATTGAATCTCGACACAATTTGAGTGTTCCATCGTCATTAGGAGGCCCTGAACGTTACAATTAACTATCAGTTTTGCGTCGGAATCGACAATCTAGACTCACAGGAGAACGACCACAAGGTGCCCGAGGCAGCAATAGACCCTTGGAGACACGTCGGCTGGAAGACGATGTATTGAATCTCGACGCAATTTGAGTGTTCCATCGTCATTAGGAGGCCCTGAACGTTACAACATACTATCAGTTTTGCGTCGGATTCGATTATCTAGACTCACAGGAGAACGACCACAAGACTCCCGAGGCAACAATAGACAATTGGAGACAAGTCGGAGGGAGGCCGATGTATTGATTCTCGACGCAATTTGAGTGTCCCATCGTCATTAGGAGGCCCTGAACGTTACTATTAACTATCAGTTTTGCGTCGGATTCGAAAATCTAGACTCACAGGAGAACGACCATAAGGTGCCCGAGGCAGGAATATCCCCTTGGAGACATGTCGGCTGGAGGACGATATATTGAATCTCGACGTAATTTGAGTGTTCCATCGTCATTAGGAGGCCGTGAACGTTACAATTAACTATCAGTTATGCGTCGGATACGTAAATCCAGGCTCACAGGCGAACGACTACAAGGTGCCCGAGGCAGCAATAGACCCTTGGAGACAAGTCGGCTGGAGGCCGATGTATTGAATCTCGACGCAATTTGAGTGTTCCATCGTCAATAGGAGGTCCTGAAGGTTACAATTAACTATCAGTTTTGCGTCGGATTCGAAAATCTAGACTCACAGGAGAACGACCATTAGGTGCCACAGGCTAGAGGCTGATGTATTGAATCTCGACGCAATTTGAGTGATCCATCGTCATTAGGAGGCCCTGGACGTTACAATTAACTATCAGTCTTGCGTGGGATTCGATATTCTAGACTCACTTGAGAACGACCATAAGGTGCCCGAGGCAGCAATATCCCCTTGGAGACAAGTCGCCTGGAAAGCGATGTACTGAATCTCGAAGCAATTTGAGTGTTCCATCGTCATTAGGAGGCCCTGAACGTTACAATTAACTATCAGTTTTGCGTCGGATACGACAATCCAGACTCATGGGAGAACGGCAATAAGGTGCCCGTGGAAGCAATAGACCCCTGGATACATGTCGGCTGGAGGACGATGTATTGAATCTCGACGCAATTTGAGTGTTCCATCGTAATTAAGAGGCCCTGAACGTTACAATTAACTATCAGTTTTGCGTCGGATTCGAAAATCTAGACTCACAGGAGAACGACCATAAGGTGCCCCAGGCAGCAATAGACCCTTGGAGACAAGTCGGCTGAAGGACGATGTATTGAATATCGACGCATTTTGAGTGTTCCATCGTCATTAGGAGGCCCTGAACGTTACAATTAACTATCAGTTTTGCGTATGATTCTATAATCTAGACTCAGGAGAACGACCCAAAGGCGCCCGGGGCAGCAATAGACCCGAGGAGACAAGTCGGCTGAAGGACGATGTATGAATTTCGACGCAATTTGAGTGTTCCATCGTCATTAGGAAGACCTGAACGTTACGATTACCTATCAGTTATGCGTCGGATTCGAAAATCTAGACTTACAGGAGGACGACCAAAAGGCGCCCCAGGCAACAATAGACCCTTGGAGACAGGTCGGCTGGAGGACGATATATTGAATCGCGACGCAATTTGAATGTTCCATCGTCATTAGGAGGCCCTGAACGTTACAATTAAGTATCGGTTTTGCGTCGGATTCGATGTTCTAGACTCACAGGAGAACGACCATAAGGTGCCCGAGGCAGCAATTTCCCCTTGGAGACAAGTCGGCTGGAACACGATGTACTGAATCTCGAAGCAATTTGAGTGTTCCATCGTCATTAGGAAGCCCTGAACGTTACAATTAACTATCAGTTTTGCGTCGGATTCGACAATCCAGACTCACGGGAGAACGGCAATAAGGTGCCCGTGGAAGCAATAGACCCCTGGATACATGTCGGCTGGAGGACGATGTATTGAATCTCCACGCAATTTGAGTGTTCCATCGTAATTAGGATGCCCTGAACGTTACAATTAACTATCAGTTTTGCGTCGGATTCGAAAATCTAGAGTCACAGGAGAACGACCATAAGGTGCCTGAGGCAGCATTAGACCCTTGGAGACAAGTCGGCCGAAGGGCGATCTATTGAATCTCGACACAATTTGAGTGTTCCATCGTCATTAGGAGGCCCTGAACGTTACAATTAACTATCAGTTTTGCGTCGGAATCGACAATCTGGACTCACAGGAGAACGACCATAAGGTGCTCGAGGCAGCAATAGACCCTTGGAGACAAGTCGGCTGGAGGACGATGTATTGAATCTCGACGCAATTTGAGTGTTCCATCGTCATTAGGAGACCCTGAACGTTACAATATACTATCAGTTTTGCGTCGGATTCGATAATCTAGATTCACAGGAGAACGACCACAAGACGCCCGAGGCAACAATAGACCCTTGGAGACAAGTTGGAGGGAGGCCGATGAATTGATTCCCGACGCTATTTGAGTGTCCCATTGTCATTAGGAGGCCCTGAACGTTACTATTAACTATCAGTTTTGCGTCGGATTCGAAAATCTAGACTCACAGGAGAACGACCATAAGGTGCCCGAGGCAGGAATATCCCCTTGATGACTTGTCGGCTGGAAGACGATATATTGAAGCTCGACGTAATTTGAGTGTTCCATCGTCATTAGGACGCCCTGAACGTTACAATTAACTATCAGTTTCGCTTCGGATATGAATATCTAGACTCACGGGAGACGGACCATATGGTGCCCGAGGCAGCAATATCCGCTTGGAGACAAGTAGCCTGGAGGACTATGTATAAAATCTCGAAGCGATTTGAGTGTTCCATCGTCATTAGGAGGCCCTGAAAGTTTCAATTAACTATCAGTTTTGCGTCGGATTCGAAAATCTAGACTCACAGGAGAACGACCATAAGGTGTCCGAGGCAGCAATAGACCCTTGGAGACAAGTCGGCTGGAGGACGATGTATTGAATCTCGACGCAATTTGAGTGTTTCATCGTCATTAGGAGGCCCTGAACGTTACATTTAACTATTAGTATTGCGTCTGATTCTAAAATCTAGAGTCAGAGGAGAACGACCATGAGGTGCTCGAGGCCCCAAAAGACCCTTTAAGACAAGTCGGCTGAAGGACGATATATTGAATGTCGACGCAATTTGAGTGTTCCATGGTCATTAGGACGCCCTGAACGTTACAATTAACTATCAGTTTCGCTTCGGATACGAATATCTAGACTCACGGGAGACGGATTATATGGTGCCCGAGGCAGCAATATCCGCTTGGAGACAAGTAGCCTGGAGGACTATGTACAAAATCTCGAAGCAATTTGAGTGTTCCATCGTCATTAGGAGGCCCTGAAAGTTTCAAATAACTATCAGTTTCGAGTCGGATTCGAAAATCTAGACTCACGGGAGACAGACCATATGGAGCCTGAGGAAGCGTAATCCCCTTGGTGACAAGTCGGCTGGAGGACGATGTATTGAATCTGGAAGCAATTTGAAAGTTCCATCGTCATTAGGAGGCCCTGAACGTTACAATTAACTATGAGTTTTGCGTCGGATTCGAAAATCTAGACTCACAGGAGAACGACCATAAGGTGCCCGAGGCAGCAATAGACCCTTGGAGACAAGTCGTCTGAAGGACGATGTATTGAATATCGACGCATTTTGAGTATTCCATCGTCATTACGAGGCCCTCAACGTTACAATTAACTATCAGTTTTGCGTCGGATTCCATAATCTAGACACAGGAGAACGACCAAAAGGCGCCCGAGGCAGCAATTGACCCATGGAGACAAGTCGGCTGGTGGACGATGTATTGAATCTCGACGCAATTTGAGTGTTCCATCGTAATTAGGAGGCCCTGAACATTACAATTAACTATCAGTTTTGCGTCGGATTCGAAAATCTAGAGTCACAGGAGAACGAAAATAAGGTGCCTGAGGCAGCATTAGACCCTTGGAGACAAGTCGGCTGAAGGGCGATCTATTGAATCTCGACACAATTTGAGTGTTCCATCGTCATTAGGAGGCCCTGAACGTTACAATTAACTATCAGTTTCGCTTCAGATATGAATATCTCGACTCACGGGAGACGGACCATATGGTGCCCGAGGCAGCAATATCCGCTTGGAGACAAGTAGTCTGGAGGACGATGTATAAAATCTCGAAGCAATTTGAGTGTTCCATCGTCATTAGGAGGCCCTGAAAGTTTCAATTAACTATCAGTTTTGCGTCGGATACGTAAATCAAGACTCAAAGGAGAACGACTACAAGGTGCCCGAGGCAGCAATAGACCCTTGGAGACAAGTCGGCTGGAGGTCGATGTATTGAATCTCGACGCAATT
The DNA here is from genome assembly GCF_021461395.2 of Schistocerca americana. Taxonomy (NCBI): domain Eukaryota; kingdom Metazoa; phylum Arthropoda; class Insecta; order Orthoptera; family Acrididae; genus Schistocerca; species Schistocerca americana. The sequence goes on from NW_025725790.1 coordinate 11,908,341, forward strand.
TTGAGTGTTCCATCGTCATTAGGAGGCCCTGAACGTTTCAATTATCTATCAGTTTTGCGTCCGATTCGAAAATCTAGACTCACAGGACAACGAGCATTATTTGCCACAGGCAGCAATAGACCCTTGGAGACATATCGGCTGGAGGACGATGTATTGAATCGCGACGCAATTTGAGTGTTCCATCGTCATTAGGGGGCCTGAACATTACAATTAACCATCAGTTTTGCGTCGGATTCGAAAACCTAGATTCACAGGAGAAGGACCACAAGGTGCCCGAGGCAGCAATATCCCCTTGTAGACAAGTCGGCTGGAGGACGATGTATAGAATCTCGACGCAATTTGAGTGTTCCATCGTCATTAGGAGGCCCTGAACGTTACAATTAACTATCAGTTTTGCGTCGGATTCCATATTGTAGACTCACAGTAGAACGACCATAAGAAACCCGAGGCAGCAATAGACCATTGGAGACAAGTCGGCTGAAGGACGATGTATTGAATCTCGACGCAATTTGAGTGATCCATCGTCATTAGGAGGCCCTGAACGTTACAATTAACTATCAGTTTGGCGTCGGATTCGACAATCTAGACTCACAAGAGAACGACTATAAGTTGCCCGAGGCAGCAATAGACCCTTGTAGAGAAGCCGGCTGGAGGTCGATGTATTGAATCTCGACGCAATTTTAGTTATCCATCGTCATTAGGAGGCCCTGAACGTTACAATTAACTACCAGATTTTCGTCGGATTCGATAATCTAGACTCACAGGGGAACGATCAAAAGGCGCCCGAAACAGCAATAGACCGTTGGAGACAAGTCGGCTGGAGGACGATGTATTGAATCGCGACTGAATTTGAGTGTTCCTTCGTCATTAGGAGGCCCTGAACTTTACAATTAACTATCATTATGCGTCGGATTCGATAATCTAGACTCACAGGAGAACTACGATAAGGTGTTTGAGGCAGCAATAGTCCCTTTTAGACAAGTCGGCTGAAGGGCGATCTATTGAATCTCGACACAATTTGAGTGTTCCATCGTCATTAGGAGGCCCTGAACGTTACAATTAACTATCAGTTTTGCGTCGGAATCGACAATCTAGACTCACAGGAGAACGACCACAAGGTGCCCGAGGCAGCAATAGACCCTTGGAGACACGTCGGCTGGAGGACGATGTATTGAATCTCGACGCAATTTGAGTGTTCCATCGTCATTAGGAGGCCCTGAACGTTACAACATACTATCAGTTTTGCGTCGGATTCGATTATCTAGACTCACAGGAGAACGACCACAAGACTCCCGAGGCAACAATAGACAATTGGAGACAAGTCGGGGGGAGGCCGATGTATTGATTCTCGACGCAATTTGAGTGTCCCATCGTCATTAGAAGGCCCTGAACGTTACTATTAACTATCAGTTTTGCGTCGGATTCGAAAATCTAGACTCACAGGAGAACGACCATAAGGTGCCCGAGGCAGGAATATCCCCTTGAAGACATGTCGGCTGGAGGACGATATATTGAATCTCGACGTAATTTGAGTGTTCCATCGTCATTAGGAGGCCGTGAACGTTACAATTAACTATCAGTTATGCGTCGGATACGTAAATCCAGGCTCACAGGCGAACGACTACAAGGTGCCCGAGGCAGCAATATCCCCTTGGAGACAAGTCGCCTGGAAAGCGATGTACTGAATCTCGAAGCAATTTGAGTGTTCCATCGTCATTAGGAGGCCCTGAACGTTACAATTAACTATCAGTTTTGCGTCGGATACGACAATCCAGACTCATGGGAGAACGGCAATAAGGTGCCCGTGGAAGCAATAGACCCCTGGATACATGTCGGCTGGAGGACGATGTATTGAATCTCGACGCAATTTGAGTATTCCATCGTAATTAAGAGGCCCTGAACGTTACAATTAACTATCAGTTTTGCGTCGGGTTCGAAAATCTAGACTCACAGGAGAACGACCATAAGGTGCCCCAGGCAGCAATAGACCCTTGGAGACAAGTCGGCTGAAGGACGATGTATTGAATATCGACGCATTTTGAGTGTTCCATCGTCATTAGGAGGCCCTGAACGTTACAATTAACTATCAGTTTTGCGTATGATTCTATAATCTAGACTCAGGAGAACGACCCAAAGGCGCCCGGGGCAGCAATAGACCCGAGGAGACAAGTCGGCTGAAGGACGATGTATGAATTTCGACGCAATTTGAGTGTTCCATCGTCATTAGGAAGACCTGAACGTTACGATTACCTATCAGTTATGCGTCGGATTCGAAAATCTAGACTTACAGGAGGACGACCAAAAGGCGCCCCAGGCAACAATAGACCCTTGGAGACAGGCCGGCTGGTGGACGATGTATTGAATCGCGACTCAATTTGAATGTTCCATCGTCATTAGGAGGCCCTGAACGTTACAATTAAGTATCGGTTTTGCGTCGGATTCGATGTTCTAGACTCACAGGAGAACGACCATAAGGTGCCTGAGGCAGCAATTTCCCCTTGGAGACAAGTCGGCTGGAACACGATGTACTGAATCTCGAAGCAATTTGAGTGTTCCATCGTCATTAGGAAGCCCTGAACGTTACAATTAACTATCAGTTTTGCGTCGGATTCGACAATCCAGACTCACGGGAGAACGGCAATAAGGTGCCCGTGGAAGCAATAGACCCCTGGATACATGTCGGCTGGAGGACGATGTATTGAATCTCCACGCAATTTGAGTGTTCCATCGTAATTAGGAGGCCCTGAACGTTACGATTAACTACCAGTTTTGCGTCGGATTCGAAAATCTAGAGTCACAGGAGAACGACCATAAGGTGCCTGAGGCAGCATTAGACCCTTGGAGACAAGTCGGCTGAAGGGCAATCTATTGAATCTCGAAACAATTTGAGTGTTCCATCGTCATTAGGAGGCCCTGAACGTTACAATTAACAATCAGTTTTGCGTCGGAATCGACAATCTAGACACACAGGACAACAACCACAAGGTGCTCGAGGCAGCCATAGACCCTTGGAGACAAGTCGGCTGGAGGACGATGTATTGAATCTCGACGCAATTTGAGTTTTCCATCGTCATTAGGAGGCCCGGAACGTTACAATATACTATCAGTTGTGCGTCGGATTCGATAATCTAGACTCACAGGAGAACGACCACAAGACGCCCGAGGCAACAATAGACCCTTGGAGACAAGTCGGAGGGAGGCCGATGTATTGATTCTCGACGCAATTTGAGTGTCCCATCGTCATTAGGAGGCCGTGAACTTTACAATTAACTATCAGTTATGCGTCGGATACGTAAATCCAGACTCACAGGAGAACGACTACAAGGTGCCCGAGGCAGACAGGAGACAAGTTGGCTGGAGGACGATATATTGAATCTCGACGTAATTTGAGTGTTCCATCGTCATTAGGAGGCCGTGAACGTTACAATTAACTATCAGTTATGCGTCGGATACGTAAATCCAGACTCACAGGAGAACGACTACAAGGTGCCCGAGGCAGACAGGAGACAAGTTGGCTGGAGGACGATATATTAAATCTCGACGTAATTTGAGTGTTCAATCATCATTAGGAGGCCCTGAACGTTACAATTAAACTATTAGTTATGCGTCGGATACGTAAATCAAGACTCAAAGGAGAACGACCACATGGTGCCCGAGGCAGCAATAGACCCTTGGAGACAAGTCGGCTGGAGGCCGATGTATTGAATCTCGACGCAATTTTGAGTGTTCCATCGGCATTAGGAGGCCCTGAACGTTACAATTAACAATCAGTTTTGCGTCGGATTCGGAAATCTAGACTCACAGGAGACGGACCATATGGTGCCCGAGGCAGCAATAACCCTTGGAGACAAGTCGGCTGGAGGACGATGTATTGAATCTCGACGCCAATTGAGTAGACCATCGTCATTAGGAGGCCCTGAACGTTACAATTATCTATCAGTTTTACGTCCGATTCAAAAATCTAGACTCACAGGAGAACGACCATTATTTGCCACAGGCAGCAATAGACCCTTGGAGACATATCGGCTGGAGGACGATGTATTGAATCGCGACGCAATTTGAGTGTTCCATCGTCATTAGGGGGCCCTGAACATTACAATTAACCATCAGTTTTGCGTCGGATTCGAAAACCTAGATTCACAGGAGAAGGACCATAAGGTGCCCGAGGCAGCATTATCCCCTTGGAGACAAGTCGGCTGGAGGACGATGTATAGAATCTCGACGCAATTTGAGTGTTCCATCGTCATTAGGAGACCCTGAAAGTTACATTTAACTATCAGTTTTGCGTCGGATTCCATATTCTAGACTCACAGGGGAACTACCATAAGAAGCCCGAGGCAGCAAAAGACCATTGGAGACAAGTCGGCTGAAGGACGATGTATTGAATCTCGACGCAATTTGTGTGATCCATCGTCATTAGGAGGCGCTGGACGTTACAATTAACTATCAGTTTGGCGTCGGATTCGACAATCTAGACTCACAAGAGAACGACAATAAGGTGCCCGAGGCAGCAATAGACCCTTGGAGAGAAGCCGGCTGGAGGACGATGTATTGAATCTCGACGCAATTTGAGTGTTCCATCGTCATTAGGAGGCCCTGAACGTTACAATATACTATCAGTTTTGCGTCGGATTCGATAATCTAGACTCACAGGAGAACGACCACAAGACGCCCGAGGCAACAATAGACCCTTGGAGACAAGTCGGAGGGAGACCTATGTATTGATTCTCGACGCAATTTGAGTGTCCCATCATCATTAGGAGGCCGTGAACGTTACTATTAACTATCAATTATGCGTCGGATTCGAAAATCTAGACACACAGGAGGACGACCAAAAGGCGCCCGAGGCAACAATAGACCCTTGGAGGCAAGTCGGCTGGAGGACGATGTATTGAATCTCGACGCAATTTGAGTGTTCCATCGTCCTTAGGAGGCCCTGAACGTTACAATTAACTATCAGTTTTGCGTCGGATTCGAAAATCTAGAGTCACAGGAGAACGACCATAAGGTGCCTGAGGCAGCATTAGACCCTTGGAGACAAGTCGGCTGAAGGGCGATCTAATGAATCTCAACACAATTTGAGTGTTCCACCGTCTTTAGGAGGCCCTGAACGTTACAATTAACTATCAGTTTTGCGTCGGATTCGAAAATGTAGACTCAGAAGAGAACGACCATAAGGTGGCCGAGGCAGCAATAGGCCCTTGGAGACAAGTCGCCTGGAGGACGATGAATTGAATGGCGACGCAATTTGAGTGTTCCATCGTCATTAGGAGGCCCTGAACGTTACAATTAACTATCAGTTTCGCGTGGGATTCGAAAATCTAGACTCACAGGAGAACGGCCATAAGGTGCCCGATGCAGACAGGAGACAAGTTGGCTGGAGGACGATATATTGAATCTCGACGTAATTTGAGTGTTCAATCATCATTAGGAGGCCCTGAACGCTACAATTAAACTATCAGTTATGCGTCGGATACGTAAATCAAGACTCAAAGGAGAACGGCCACGAGGTGCCCGAGGCAGCAATATCCCCTTGGAGACAAGTCGGCTGGAGGACAATGTATTGAATCTCGACGCAATTTGAGTGTTCCATCGTCATTAGGTGCCGTGAACGTTACAATTAACTATCAGTTTTGCGTCGGATTCGATAATGTAGACTCACAGGAGAATGTCCAAATGGTGCCCGAGGCAACAATAGACCCTTGGAAATAAGTCGGCTGGAGGACGATGTATTGAATCGCGACGCAATTTGAGTGTTCCATCGTCAATAGGTGGCCCTGAACGTTATAATTAACTCTCAGTTTTGCGTCGGGTTCGAAGAACTAGACTCACAGGAGAACGACCATAAGGTGCCCGAGGCAGCAATATCCCCTTGGAGACAAGTCGGCTGGAGAACGATATATTGAAACTCAACGTAATTTTAGTGTTCCATCATCATTAGGAGGCCCTCAACGTTACAATTAACTATCAGTTATGCGTCGGATTCGTAAATCAAGACTCGTAGGAGAACGACCACAAGGTGCCCGAGGCAGCATTATCCCCTTGAAGACATGTCGGCTGGTGGACGATGTATTGAATCTCACCGCAATTTGAGTGTTCCATCGTCATTTGGAGGCCCTTAACGTTATAATTAACTCACAGTTTTGCGTCGGGTTCGAAGATCTAGACTCACAGGTGAACGACCATAACCTGCCCGAGGCAGCAATATCCCCTTGGAGACAAGTCGGCTGGATAACGATATATTGAATCTCGACGTAATTTCAGTGTTCCATCATCATTAGGAAGCCCCGAACGTTACAATTGACTATCAATTATGCGTCGGATTCGTAAATCAAGACTCGTATGAGAACGACCACAAGGGGCCCGAAGCAGCAATAGACCCTTGGAGACAAGTCGGCTAGAGGCCGATGTGTTGAATCTCGACGCAATTTGAGTGTTCCATCGTCATTAGGAGGCCCTGAAGGTTACAATTAACTATCAGTTTCGCGTCGGATTCGAAAATCTAGACTTACAGGAGACGGACCATATGGTGCCTGAGGCAGGAATATCCCCTTGGAGACATGTCGGCTGGAGGACGATATATTGATTCTCGACGTAATTTGAGTGTTCCATCGTCATTAGGAGGCCGTGAACGTTACAATTTACTATCAGTTACGCGTCGGATACGTAAATCCAGACTCACAGGAGAACGACTACAAGGTGCCCGAGGCAGCAATAGACCCTTGGAGACAAGTCGGCTGGAGGCCGATGTATTGAATCTCGACGCAATTTGAGTGTTCCATCGTCATTAGGAGGCCCTGAGCGTTACAATTAACTATCAGTTTCGCGTCGGATTCGAAAACCTAGGCTCACAGGAGACGGACCATATGGTGCCCGAGGCAGCTTTATCCCCTTAGAGACAAGTCGGCTGGAGGACGATGTATCGAATCTCGACGCAATTTGAGTGTTCCATCGTCATTAGGAGGCCCTGAACGTTACAATTAACTATCAGTTTCGCGTCGGATTCGAAAATCTAGACTCACAGGAGAACGCCCATAAGGTGCCCGAGGCAGCAATAGGGCCATGGAGACAAGTCGGCTGGAGGACGATGTATTGAATCGCGACGCAATTTGAGTGTTCCATCGTCATTAGGAGGCCCTGAACGTTACAATTAACTATCAGTTTCGCGTCGGATTCGAAAATCTAGACTCACAGGAGAACGCCCATAAGGCACCCGACGCAGACAGGAGACAAGTTGGCTGGAGGACGATATATTGAATCTCGACGTAATTTGAGTGTTCAATCATCATTAGGAGGCCCTGAACGTTACAACTAAACTATCAGTTATGCGTCGGATACGTAAATCAAGACCCAAAGGAGAACGACCACAAGGTGCCCGAGGCAGCAATAGACTCTTGGAGACAAGTCGGCTGGAGGCCGATGTATTGAATCTCGACGCAATTTTGAGTGTTCCATCGTCATTAGGAGGCCCTGAACGTTACAATTAACAATCAGTTTTGCGTCGGATTCGAAAATCTAGACTCACAGGAGACGGACCATGTGGTGCTCGAGGCAGCAATATCCCCTTGGAGACAAGTCGGCTGGAGGACGATGTATTGAATCTCGACGCCAATTGAGTAGTCCATCGTCATTAGGAGGCCCTGAACGTTTCAATTATCTATCAGTTTTGCGTCCGATTCGAAAATTTAGACTCACAGGAGAACGACCATTATTTGCCACAGGCAGCAATGGACCCATGGAGACATATCGGCTGAAGGACGATGTATTGAATCGCGACGCAATTTGAGTGTTCCATCGTAATTAGGGAGCCCTGAACATTACAATTAACCATCAGTTTGCGTCGGATTCGAAAACCTAGATTCACAGGAGAACGACCAAAAGGTGCCCGAGGCAACAATAGACCCTTGGAAACAAGTCGGCTGGATGACGATGTATTGAATCGCGACGCACTTTGAGTGTTCAAACGTCAATAGGTGGCCCTGAACGTTATAATTAACTCTCAGTTTTGCGTCGGGTTCGAAAATCTAGACTCAAAGGAGAACGACCATAAGGTGCCCGAGGCAGCAATTGACCCTTGGAGACAAGTCGGCTGAAGGACGACGTATCGAATTTCAACACAATTTGAGTGTTCCATCGTCATTAGGAGGCCATGCACGTTACAATTAACTGTCAGTTTCGCGTCGGATTCGAAAATCTGGACTCACATGAGACGGACCATAAGGTGCCCGAGGCAGCAATATCCCCTTGGGGACAAGTCGGCTGGGGGACGAGGTATTGAATCTCGACGCAATTTTAGTGTTACATCGTCTTTAGGAGGCCCTGAACGTTACAATTAACTATCAGTTTTGCGTCGGATTCGATAATCTAGACTCACAGGAGAACGACCATAAGGTGCCAGAGGCAGCAATAGACCCTTGGAGACAAGTCGGCTGGAGGACGATGTATTTAATATCGACGCAATTTGAGTGCTCCACCGTCATTAGGAGCCGTGAACGTTACAATTAACTGTCAGTTTTGCGTCGGATTCGATAATCTAGACTCATAGGAGAACGACCAAAAGGTGCCCGAGGCAACAATAGACCCTTGGAAACAAGTCGGCTGGAGGACGATGTATTGAATCGCGACGCAATTTGAGTGTTCCATCGTCAATAGGAGGCCCTGAACGTTACAATTAACTATCAGTTTTGCGTCGGATTCGAAAATCTAGAGACACAGCAGAACGACCATAAGGTGCACGAGGCAGCAGTAGACTCTTGGAGACATGTCGGCTGGAGGACCATGTATTGAATCACGACGTAATTTGAGTGTTCCATAGTTATTAGGAGGCCGTGAACGTTACAATTAACCATCAGTTTTGCGTCGGATTCGATAATCTAGACTCACAGGAGAACGACCAAAAGGCGCCCGAGGCAACAATAGACCCTTGGAGACAAGTCGGCTGGTGGACGTTACATTGAATCGAGACGCAATTTGAGTGTTCAATCGTCATTAGGAGGCCCTGAACGTTACAATTAACTATCAGTTTTGCGTCTGATTGGAAAATCTAGACTCTCAGGAGAACGTCCATAAGGTGCCCGAGGGAGCAATAGACCCTTGGAGACAAGTCGGCTTGAGGACGATGTATTTAATCTCGACGCAATTTGAGTGTTCCATCGTCATTAGGAGCCCTGAAAGTTACAATTAACTATTAGTTTTGCGTCGGATTCGATAATCCAGACTCACAGGAAAACGACCAAAAGGTGCCCGAGGTAACAATAGACCCTTGGAAACAAGTCGGCTGGAGGACGATGTATTGAATCGCGACGCAATTTGAGTGTTCCATTGTCAATAAGAGGCCCTGAACGTTACAATTCACTATCAGTTTTGCGTCGGATTCGGATATCTAGATTCACAGGAGTACGTCCATAAGGTGCCCGAGGCAGCAATAGACCCTTGGAAACAAGTCGGCTGGAGGACCATGTATTGAATCTCGACGTAATTTGAGTGTTAAATCGTTATTAGGAGGCCGTGAACGTTACAATTATCCATCAGTTTTGCGTCGGATTCAATAATCTAGACTCACAGGAGAACGACCAAAGAGCGCCCGAGGCAACAATAGACCCTTATAGACAAGTCGGCTGGAGGACGTTAAATTGAATCGAGACGCAATTTGGGTGTTCCTTCGTCATTAGGAGGCACTGAACGTTACAATTAACTATCAGTTTCGCGTCGGATTCGAAAATCTAGACTCACGGGAGACGGACCATATGGTGCACGAGGCAGCAATATCCCCTTGGAGACAAGTCGGCTGGAGGACAATGTATTGATTCTCGATGCAATTTGAGTGTTCCATCGTCATTAGGATGTCCTGAACGTTACAATTAACTATCAGTTTTGCGTCTGATTCGAAAATCTAGACTCTCAGGAGAACGACCATAAGGTGCCGAAGGCAGCAATAGAAACTTGGTGACACGTCGGCTGAAGGACGATGTATTGAATTTCGACACAATTTGAGTGTTCCATCGTCATTAGGAGGCCATGAACGTTACAATTAACTGCCAGTTTCGCGTCCGATTCGAAAATCTAGACTCACAGGAGTCGGACCATAAGGTGCCCGATGCAGCAAAATCCCCTTGGAGACAAGTCGGCTAGGGGACGAGGTATTGAATCTCGACGCAATTTGAGTGTTCCATCGTCATTAGGAAGCCCTGAAAGTTACAGTTAACTATCAGTTTTGCGTCGGATTCCATAATCTGGACTCACAGGAGAACGACCATAAGGTGCCAGAGGCAGCAATAGACCCTTGGAGACAAGTCGGCTGGAGGACGATGTATCGAATCGCGACTTAATTTGAGTGTTCCATCGTCATTAGGAGGCCCTGAATGTTACAATTAACTATCAGTTTGCGTCTGATTCGATAATCTAGACTCACAGGAGAAATACGATAAGGTGCCCGAGGCAGCAATAGACCCTTGAAGACAAGACGGCTGGTGCACGATGTACTGAATCTCGCCGCAATTTGAGTGTTCCATTGTCATTAGGAGGCCCTGAACGTTATAATTAACTCTCAGTTATGCGTCGGATTCGTAAATCAAGACTCGTAGGAGAACGACCACAAGGTGCCCGAGGCAGCAATAGACAATTGGATACAAGTCGGCTGAGGGCCGATGTATTGAATCTCGACGCAATTTGAGTGTTCCATCGTCATTAGGAGGCCCTGAACGTTACAATTAACTATCAGTTTCGCGTCGGATTCGAAAATCTAGAATCACAGGAGAACGACCATTAGGTGCCACAGGCAGCTATAGACCCTTGGAGAGATATCGGCTGGAGGACGATGTATTGAATCGCGACGCAATTTGAATGTTCCATCGTCATTAGGAGGCCCAGAACGTTGCAGTTTACTATCAGTTTCGCGTCGGATTCGAAAATCTAGACTCACAGGACACGGACCATATGGTGCCCGAGGAAGCAATATCCCCTTGGAGACAAGTCGGCTGGAGGACGATGTATTGAATCTCGACGTAATTTGAGTGTTCCATCATCATTAGGAGGCCCTGAACGTAGCAATTAACTATCAGTTATGCGTCGGATTCGTAAATCAAGACTCGTAGGAGAACGACCACTAGGTGCCCGAGGCAGCAATAGACCCTTGGATACAAGTCGGCTGGAGGCCGATGTATTGAATCTCGACGCAATTTGAGTGTTCCATCGACATTAGGAGTTCCTGAACGTTACAATTAACTATCAGTTTTGCGTCTGATTCGAAAATCTAGACTCACAAGAGAACTACAATAAGGTGCCCCAGGCAGCAATAGACCCTTGGAGACAAGCCGGCTGGAGGACGATGTATTGAATGTCGACGCAATTTGAGTGATCCATCGTCATTAGGAGGCCCTGGACGTTGCAATTAACTATCAGATTTTCGTCGGATTCTATAATCTAGACTCACAGGAGAACGACCAAAAGGCGCCCGAGACAGCAATAGACCCTTGGAGACAAGTCGGCTGGAAAACGATGTATTGAATCGCGCCGGAATTTGAGTTTTCCATCGTCATTAGGAGGCCCTGAACGTTACAATTAACTATCAGTTTGCGTCGGATTCGATAATCTAGACTCACAGGAGAACTACGATAAGGTGCCCGAGGCAGCAATAGACCCTTGGGGACAAGTCGGCTGGAGGACGACGTATTGAATCGCGACGCAATTTGAGTGTTCCATCGTCATTAGGAGGCCCTGAACGTTACATATAACTATCAGTATAGCGTCGGATTCGAAAATCTAGACTCACAACAGACGGACTGTATGGTGCCCGAGGCAGCAATATCCCCTTGAAGACAAGTCGGCTGGTGGACGATGTATTGAATCTCGCCGCAATTTGAGTGTTCCATTATCATTAGGAAGCCCTGAACGTTGTAATTAACTGACAGTTATGCGTCGGATTCGTAAATCAAGACTCGTAGGAGATCGACCACAAGGTGCCCGAGGCAGCAATAGACCCTTGGATACAAGTCGGCTGGAGGCCGATGTATTGACTCTCGACGCAATTTGAGTGTTCCATCGTCATTAGGAGGCCCTGAACGTTACAATTGACTATCAGTTTCGCGTCGGATTCGAAAATCTAGACTCACAGGAGAACGACCATTAGGTGCCAGAGGCAGCTATAGACCCTTGGAGAGATATCGGCTGGAGGACGATGTATTGAATCGCGACGCAATTTGAATGTTCCATCGTCATTAGGAGGCCCTGAACGTTACAATTAACTATCAGTTTTGCGTCGGATTCCATAATCTAGAGTCACAGGAGAACGACCATAAGGTGCCCGAGGCAGCAATAGACCCTTGGAGACAAGTCGGCTGGAGGACCATGTATTGAATCTCGACGTAATTTGAGTGTTTCATCGTTATTAGGAGGCCGTGAACGTTACAATTATCTATCAGTTTTGCGTCGGATTCGATAATCTAGACTCACACGAGAACAACCAAAAGGCGCGCGGGGCAACAATAGACCCTTGGAGACAAGGTCGGCTGGAGGACGTTAAATTGAATCGAGACGCAATTTGAATGTTCCATCGTCATTAGGAGGCCCTGAACGTTACATTTAACTATCAGTTTCGCGTCGGATTCGAAAATTTAGACTCACAGGACACGGACCATATGGTGCCGGAGGAAGCAATATCCCCTTGGAAACAAGTCTGCTGGAGGACGATGTATTGAATCTCGACGCAAATTGAGTGTTCCAACGTCATTTGGAGGCCCTGAACGTTTTAATTAACTCTCAGTTTTGCGTCGGGATTGAAAATCTAGACTCACAGGAGAACGACCATAAAGTGCCCGAGGCAGCAATATCCTCTTAGAGACAAGTCGGCTGGAGAACGATATATTGAATCTCGACGTAATTTGCGTGTTCCATCATCATTAGGAGCCCCTGAACGGTACAATTAACTATCAGTTATGCGTCGGATTCGTAAGTCAAGACTCGTAGGAGAACGACCACAAGGTGCCCGAGGCAGCAATAGACCCTTGGATACAAGTCGGCTGGAGGCCGATGTATTGAATCTCGACGCAATTTGAGTGTTCCATCGACATTAGGAGGCCCTGAACGTTACAATTAACTATCAGTTATGCGTCGGATTCGTAAATCAAGACTCGTAGGAGAACGACCACAAGGTGCCCGAGGCAGCAATAGACCCTTGGATACAAGTCGGCTGGAGGCCGATGTATTGAATCTCGACGCAATTTGAGTGTTCCATCGTCATTAGGAGCCGTGAACGTTACAATTAACTATCAGTTTTGCGTCGGATTCGATAATCTAGACTCACAGGAAAACGACCAAAAGGTGCCCGAGGCAACAATAGACCCTTGGAAACAAGTCGGCTGGAGGACGATGTATTAAATCACGACTTAATTTGAGTGTTCCATCGTCATTAGGAGGCCCTGAATTTTACAATTAACTATCAGTTTGCGTCGGATTCGATAATCTAGACTCACAGGAGAAATACGATAAGGTGCCCGAGGCAGCAGTATACCCTTGGGGACAAGTCGGCTGGAGGACGATGTATTGAATCGCGACGCTATTTGAGTGATCCATCGTCATTAGGAGGCCCTGAACGTTACATATAACAATCAGTATCGCGTCGGATTCGAAAATCTAGACTCACAACAGACGGACTGTATGGTGCCCGAGGCAGCAATATCCCCTTGAAGACAAGTCGGCTGGTGGACGATGTATTGAATCTCGACGCAATTTGAGTGTTCCATCGACATTAGGAGGCCCTGAACGTTTTAATTAACTCTCAGTTTTGCGTCGGGTCCGAAAATCTAGACTCACAGTAGAACGACCATAAAGTGCCCGAGGCAGCAATATCCTCTTAGAGACAAGTCGGCTGGAGAACGATATATTGAATCTCGACGTAATTTGAGTGTTCCATCATCATTAGGAGGCCCTGAACGTTACAATTAACTATCAGTTATGCGTCGGAATCGTAAATCAAGACTCGTAGGAGAACGACCACAAGGTGCCCGAGGCAGCAATAGACCATTGGATACAAGTCGGCTGGAGGCCGATGTATTGAATCTCGACGCAATTTGAGTGTTCCATCGACATTAGGAGGCCCTGAACGTTACAATTAACTATCAGATATTCGTCGGATTCTATAATCTAGACTCACAGGAGAACGACCAAAAGGCGCCCAAGACAGCAATAGACCCTTGGAGACAAGTCGGCTGAATGACGATGTATTGAATTTCGACACAATTTGAGTGTTCCATCGTCATTAGGAGGCCATGAACGTTACAATTAACTGTCAGTTTCGCGTCGGATTCGAAAATCTTGACTCACAGGTGACGGACCATAAGGTGCCCGAGGCAACAATATCCCCTTTGAGACAAGTCGGCTGGTGGACGAGGTATTGAATCTCGACGCAATTTGAGTGTTCCATCGTCATTAGGAAGCCTTGAACGTTACAGGTAACTACCAGTTATGCGTCGGATTCGAAAATCTAGACTCATAGGAGTACGACCAAAAGGCGCCCGAGAAAACAATAGACCCTCGGAGACAAGTCGGATGGAGGACGATGTATTGTATAGCGACGCAATTTGAATGTTCCATCGTCAATAGGAGGCCCTGAACGTTACAATTAAGTATCAGTTTTGCGTGGGATTCGATAATCTAGACTCACAAGAGAACGATTACAAGTTGCCCGAGGCAACAATAGACCCTTGGAGACAAGTCGGCTGGAGGACGATGTATTGAATCTCGACGCTATTTGAGTGTTCCATCGTCATTAGGAGGCCCTGAACGTGACAATTAACTATCAGTTTATCTACGGATTCGAAAATATAGACTCACAGGAGAACGACCATAAGGTGCCCGAGGCAGCAATATCCCCTAGGAGACAAGTCGGCTGGAGAACGATATATTGAATCTCGACGTAATTTGAGTGTTCCATCATCATTAGGAGACCCTGAGCGTTACAATTAACTATCAGATTTTCGTCGGATTCTATAATCTAGACTCACAGGAGAACGACCAAAAGGCGCCCGAGACAGCAATAGACCCTTGGGGACAAGTCGGCTGGAGGACGATGTATTGAATCGCGACGGAATTTGAGTGTTTCATCGTCATTAGGAGGCCCTGAACGTTACAATTAACTATCAGTTTTGCGTCGGATTCGAAAATCTAGCCTCACAGGAGAACGACCATTAGGTGCCACAGTTAGCAGTAGACCCTTGGAGACATATCGGCTTGGGGACGATGTATTGAATGGCGACGCAATTTGAGTGTTCCATCGTCATTAGGCGGCCCTGAACATTACAATTAACCATCAGTTTTGCGTCGGATTCGAAAATCTAGACTCACAGGAGACGGAGCATAAGGTGCCCGAGGCAGCAACATCCCCTTGGAGACAAGTGGGCTGGAGGACGATGCATAGAATCTCGACGCAATTTGAGTGTTCCATCGTCATTAGGAGGCCCTGAACGTTACAATTAATTATCAGTTTGCGTCGGATTCGATAATCTAGACTCACAGGAGAACTACGATAAGGTGACCGAGGCAGCAATAGACCCTTGGGGACAAGTCGGCTGGAGGACGATGTATTGAATCGCGACGCAATTTGAGTGTTCCATCGTCATTAGGAGGCCCTGAACGTTACATATAACTATCAGTATAGCGTCGGATTCGAAAATCTAGACTCACAACAGACGGACTGTATGGTGCCCGAGGCAGCAATATCCCCTTGAAGACAAGTCGGCTGGTGGACGATGTATTGAATCTCGCCGCAATTTGAGTGTTCCATTATCATTAGGAGGCCCTGAACGTTGTAATTAACTGCCAGTTATGCGTCGGATTCGTAAATCAAGACTCGTAGGAGATCGACCACAAGGTGCCCGAGGCAGCAATAGACCCTTGGATACAAGTCGGCTGGAGGCCGATGTATTGACTCTCGACGCAATTTGAGTGTTCCATCGTCATTAGGAGGCCCTGAACGTTACATTTAACTACCAGTTTCGCGTCGGATTCGAAAATTTACACTCACGGGACACGGACCATTTGGTGCCCGAGGAAGCAATATCCCCTTGGACACAAGTCGGCTGGAGGACGATGTATTGAATCTCGACGCAAATTGAGTGTTCCAACGTCGTTTGGAGGCCCTGAACGTTTTAATTAACTCTCAGTTTTGCGTCGGGTCCGAAAATCTAGACTCACAGTAGAACGACCATAAAGTGCCCGAGGCAGCAATATCCTCTTAGAGACAAGTCGGCTGGAGAACGATATATTGAATCTCGACGTAATTTGAGTGTTCCATCATCATTAGGAGGCCCTGAACGTTACAATTAACTATCAGTTATGCGTCGGAATCGTAAATCAAGACTCGTAGGAGAACGACCACAAGGTGCCCGAGGCAGCAATAGACCCTTGGATACAAGTCGGCTGGAGGCCGATGTATTGAATCTCGACGCAATTTGAGTGTTCCATCGACATTAGGAGGCCCTGAACGTTACAATTAACTATCAGATATTCGTCGGATTCTATAATCTAGACTCACAGGAGAACGACCAAAAGGCGCCCAAGACAGCAATAGACCCTTGGAGACAAGTCGGCTGAATGACGATGTATTGAATTTCGACACAATTTGAGTGTTCCATCGTCATTAGGAGACCATGAACGTTACAATTAACTGTCAGTTTCGCGTCGGATTCGAAAATCTTGACTCACAGGTGACGGACCATAAGGTGCCCGAGGCAACAATATCCCCTTTGAGACAAGTCGGCTGGTGGACGAGGTATTGAATCTCGCCGCAATTTGAGTGTTCCATCGTCATTAGGAAGCCTTGAACGTTACAGGTAACTACCAGTTATGCGTCGGATTCGAAAATCTAGACTCATAGGAGTACGACCAAAAGGCGCCCGAGAAAACAATAGACCCTCGGAGACAAGTCGGATGGAGGACGATGTATTGTATAGCGACGCAATTTGAATGTTCCATCGTCAATAGGAGGCCCTGAACGTTACAATTAAGTATCAGTTTTGCGTGGGATTCGATAATCTAGACTCACAAGAGAACGATTATAAGTTGCCCGAGGCAACAGTAGACCCTTGGAGACAAGTCGGCTGGAGGACGATGTATTGAATCTCGACGCTATTTGAGTGTTCCATCGTCATTAGGAGGCCCTGAACGTGACAATTAACTATCAGTTTATCTACGGATTCGAAAATATAGACTCACAGGAGAACGACCATAAGGTGCCCGAGGCAGCAATATCCCCTAGGAGACAAGTCGGCTGGAGAACGATATATTGAATCTCGACGTAATTTGAGTGTTCCATCATCATTAGGAGACCCTGAGCGTTACAATTAACTATCAGATTTTCGTCGGATTCTATAATCTAGACTCACAGGAGAACGACCAAAAGGCGCCCGAGACAGCAATAGACCCTTGGGGACAAGTCGGCTGGAGGACGATGTATTGAATCGCGACGGAATTTGAGTGTTTCATCGTCATTAGGAGGCCCTGAACGTTACAATTAACTATCAGTTTTGCGTCGGATTCGAAAATCTAGCCTCACAGGAGAACGACCATTAGGTGCCACAGGCAGCAGTAGACCCTTGGAGACATATCGGCTTGGGGACGATGTATTGAATCGCGACGCAATTTGAGTGTTCCATCGTCATTAGGCGGCCCTGAACATTACAATTAACCATCAGTTTTGCGTCGGATTCGAAAATCTAGACTCACAGGAGACGGAGCATAAGGTGCCCGAGGCAGCAACATCCCCTTGGAGACAAGTGGGCTGGAGGACGATGCATAGAATCTCGACGCAATTTGAGTGTTCCATCGTCATTAGGAGGCCCTGAACGTTACAATTAACTATCAGTTTTGCGTCGGATTCCATAATCTAGAGTCACAGGTGAACGACCATAAGGTGCCCAAGGCAGCAATAGACCCTTGCAGACAAGTCGGCTGGAGGACCATGTATTGAATCTCGACGTAATTTGAGTGTTCCATCGTTATTAGGAGGCCGTGAACGTTACAATTATCTATCAGTTTTCGTCAGATTCGATAATCTGGACTCACACGAGAACTACCAAAAGGCGCCCGAGGCAACAATAGACCCTTGGAGACAAGTCGTCTAGAGGACGTTAAATTGAATCAAGACGCAATTTGAGTGTTCCATCGTCATTCGGAGGCCCTGAACGTTACAATTAACTATCAGTTTCGCGTCGGATTCGAGAATCTAGACTCACAGGACACGGACCACATGGTGCCCGAGGCAGCAATATCCCCTTGGAGACAAGTCAGCTGGAGGACGATGTATTGAATCTCGACGCAATTTGAGTGTTCCATCGTCATTTGGAGGCCCTCAACGTTACAATTAACTATCAGTTTTGCGTCAGATTCAAAAATCTAGACTCTCAGGAGAACGACCATAAGGTCCCCGAGGCAACAATAGGTCCTTGGAGACAAATCGGCTGAAGGACGATGTATTGAATTTCCACACAATTTGAGTGTTCCATCGTCATTAGGAGGCCATGAACGTTACAATTAACAATCAGTTTCGCGTCGGATTCGAAATCTTGACTCACAGGAGACGGACCATAAAGTGCCCGAGGCAGCAATATCCCCTTGGAGACAAGTCGGCTGGTGGACGAGGTATTGAATCTCGACGCAATTTGAGTGTTCCATCGTCATTAGGAAGCCTTGAACGTTACAGTTAACTACCAGTTATGCGTCGGATTCGAAAATCTAGACTCACAGAGGTACGACCAAAAGACGCCCGAGAAAACTGAAGACCCTTGGAGACAAGTCGGATGGAGGACGATGTATTGTATCGCGACGCAATTTGAATGTTCCATCGTCAATAGGAGGCCCTGAACGTTACAATTAAGTATCAGTTTTGCGTGGGATTCGATAATCTAGACTCACAAGAGAACGATTATAAGGTGCCCGAGGCAACAATAGACCCTTGGAAACAAGACGGCTGGAGGACGATGTATTGAATCTCGACGCAATTTGAGTGTTCCATCGTCATTAGGAGGCCCTGAACGTGACAATTAACTATCAGTTTTGCTACGGATTCGAAAATCTAGACTCACAGGAGAACGACCATAAGGTGCCCGAGGCAGCAATAGACCCTTGGAGACAAGTCGGCTGAAGGTCGATGTATTGAATCTCGACGCAATTTGAGTGTTCCATCGTCATTAGGAGGCACTGAACGTTTCAATAAACTATCAGTTTTTCGTCGTATTCGATAGTCCTCACCCACAGGAGAACGACCAAAAGGCGCCCGAGCAACAATAGACCCTTGGAGACAAGTCGGCTGGAGGACGATGTATTGAATCGCGACGGAATTTGAGTGTTCCATTGTCATTAGGAGGCCCTGCACGTTTCAATTAACTATCATTTTGCGTCGGATTCGGTAATCTAGACTCACAGGAGAACGACCATAAGGTGCCCGAGGCAGCAATAGACCCTTGGAGACAAGTTGGCTGGAGGACGATGTATTGAATCGCGACGCAATTTGAGTGTTCCATCGTCATTAGGAGGCCCTGAACGTTACAATTAACTAGCAGTATCGCGTCGGTTTCGAAAATCTAGACTCTCAGGAGACGGACCGTATGGTGCCCGAGGCAGCAATATCCCCCTGAAGACAAATCGGCTGGTGGACGATGGATTGAATTTCGCCGCAATTTGAGTGTTCCATCGTCATTAGGGGGCCCTGAACGTTACAATTAACTATCAGATTTGCGTCTGATTCCACAATCTAGACTCACAGGAGAACGATCATATGGTGCCCGAGGCAACAATAGACCCTTGGAGACAAGTCGGCTGGAGGACGATGTATTGAATCCCGACGCAATTTGAGTGTTCCATCGTCATTAGGAGGCCCTGAACATTACAATCAACCATCAGTTTTGCGTCGGATTCGAAAATCTAGACTCACAGGAGACGGACCATAAGGTGAACGAGGCAGCAACGTCCCCTTGGAGACAAGTCGGCTGGAGGACGATGTATAGAATCTCGACGCAATTTGAGTGTTCCATCGTCATTAGGAGGCCCTGAACGTTACAATTAACTATCAGTTTTGCGTCGGATTCCATAATCTAGAGTCACAGGTGAACGACCATAAGGTGCCCGAGGCAGCAATAGACCCTTGGAGACACGTCGGCTGGAGGACCTTGTATAAAATCTCGACGTAATAAGAGTGTTCCATCGTTATTAGGAGGCCGTGAACGTTACAATTATCTATCAGTTTTGCGTCGGATTCGATAATCTAGACTCACAGGAGAACGACCAAAAGGCGCCCGAGGTAACAATAGACCCTAGGAGACAAGTCGGCTAGAGGACGTTAAATTGAATCGAGACGCAATTTGAGTGTTCCATCGTCATTAAGAGGCCCTGAACGTTACAATTAACTATCAGTTTCGCGTCGGATTCGAAAATCTAGACTCACAGGACACGGACCAATTGGTGCCCGAGGCAGCAATATCCCCTTGGAGACAAGTCGGCTGGAGGACGATGTATTGAATCTCGACGCAATTTGAGTGTTGCATCGTCATTTGGAGGCCCTCAACGTTACAATTAAGTATCAGTTTTGCGTCTGATTCCATAATCTAGACTCACAGGAGAACGACCACAAGGCGCCCGAGGCAGCAATAGACCCTTGGAGACAAGTCGGCTGGAGGACCATGTATTGAATCTCGACGCAATTTGAGTGTTCCATCGTCATTAGGAGGCCGTGATCGTTACAATTATCTAACAGTTTTGCGTCGGAATCGATAATCTAGACTCACAAGAGAACGACCAAAAGCGCCCGAGGCAACAATAGACCCTTGGAAACATGTCGGCTGGAGGACGATGTATTGATTCGCGACGAAATTTGAGTGTTCCATCGACATTAGGAGGCACCGAACGTTACAATTAACTATCAGTTTCGCGTCGGATTCGAAAATCTAGACTCCCAGGAGACGGAAAATATGGTGCCCGAGGCAGCAATATCCCCTTGGAGACAAGTCGGCTGGAGGACGATGTATTGAATCTCGACGCAATTTGAGTGTTCCATCGTCATTAAGAGGCCCTGAACGTTACAATTAACTATGAGTTTTGCGCCTGATTCGAAAATCTAGACTCACAGGAGAACGACCATAAGGTGCCCGAGGCAGCAATAGACCCTTGGAGAGAAGTCGGCTGACGGACGATGTATTGAATTTCGACACAATTTGAGTGTTCCATCGTCATTAGGAGGCCATGAACGTCACAATTAACTATCAGTTTCGGGTCGGATTCGAAAATCTAGACTCACAGGAGAAGGACCATAAGGTCCCCGAGGCAGCTATATCCTCTTGGAGACAAGTCGGCTGGGGGACGAGGTATTGAATCTCGACGCAATTTGAGTTTTCCATCGTCATTAGGAATCCCTGAACGTTACAATTAACTACCAGTTATGCGTCGGATTCCAAAATCTAGACTCACAGGAGTACGACCAAATGGCGCCCGAGGAAACAATAGACCTTCGGAGACAAGTCGGCTGGAGGACGATGTATTGAATCGCGACGGAATTTTAGTGTTCCACCGTCATTATGAGGCCCTGGATGTTACAATTAACTATCATTTTGCGTCGGATTCGATAATCTAGACTCACAGGAGAACGACCATAGGGTGCCCGAGGCAGCAATATCACATGGGGACAAGTCGGCTGGAGGACGATGTATTGAATCGCGACGCAATTTGAGTGTTCCATCGTCATTAGGAGGCCCTGAACGTTACATATAACTATCAGTATCGCGTCGGATTCGAAAATCTAGACTCAAAAGAGACGGACCGTATGGTGCCCGAGGCAGCAATATCCCCTTGAAGACAAGTCGGCTGGTGGACGATGTATTGAATCTCGCCGCAATTTGAGTGTTCCTTCGTCATTAGAAGGCCCTGAACGTTATAATTAACTATCAGTTTTGCGTCGGGTTCGAAAATCTAGACTCACAGGAGAACGATCATAAGGTGCCCGAGGCAGCAATATCCCCTTGGAGACAAGTCGGCTGGAGGACGATATATTGAATCTCGATGTAAATTGAGTGTTCCATCATCATTAGGAGGCCCTGAACGTTACAATTAACTATCAGTTATGCGTCGGATTCGTAAATCAAGACTCGTAGGAGAACGACCACAAGGTGCCCGAGGCAGCAATAGACCCTTGGAGACAAGTCGGCTGGAGGACGATGTATTGAATCTCGACGCAGTTTGAGTGTTCCGTCGTCATTAGGAGGCCCTGAACGTTACAATCAACTATCAGTTTTGCGTTGGATTCGAAAATCTAGACTCACAGGAGAACGCCCATAAAATGCTCGAGGCAACAATAGACCCTTGGAGACAAGTCGGCTTTAGGACGATGTATTGAATCTCGACGCAATTTGAGTGATCCATCGTGATTAGGAGGCCCTGAACGTTTCAATTAACTATCAGTATCGCGTCGGATTCGATAATCTAGACTCACAGGAGAACAATCATAAGGTGCCCGAGGCAGCAATAGACCCTTGGAGACAAGTCGGCTGGAGGAAGATGTATTGAATCGCGACGCAATTTGAGTGTTCCATCGACATTAGGAGGCCCTGAACGTTACTATTAACTATCAGTGTCGCGTCGGTTTCGAAAATCTAGACTCACAGGACACGGACCGTATGGTGCCCGAGGCAGCAATATCCCCCTGAAGACAAATCGGCTGGTGGACGATGGATTGAATTTCGCCGCAATTTGAGTGTTCCATCGTCATTAGGAGGCCCTGAACGTTACAATTAACTATCAGATTTGCGTCTGATTCCATAATCTAGACTCACAGGAGAACGATCATAAGGTGCCCGAGGCATCAATAGACCCTTGGAGACAAGTCGGCTGGAGGACGATGTATTGAATCTCGACGCAGTTTGAGTGTTCCATCGTCATTAGTAGGCCCTGAACGTTACAATTAACTATCATTTTTGCGTCGGATTCGAAAATCTAGACTCACAGGAGTACGACCAAAAGGCTCCCGAGGCAACAATAGACACTTGGAGACAAGTCGGCTGGAGGACGATGTATTGAATCGCGACGCAATTTGAGTGTTCCATCGTCATTAGGAGGCCCTGAACGTTACAATTAACTATAAGTTTTGCGTCGGATTCGAAAATCTAGACTCTCAGGAGAACGACCATAGGGTGCCCGAGGCAGCAATAGACCCTTGGAGACAAGTCGGCTGAAGGACGATGTATTGAATCTCGACGCAATTTGAGTGTCCCATCGTCATTAGGAGGCCCTGAACGTTACATTTAACTATCAGTTTCGAGTCGGATACGAAAATCTAGACTCACAGGAGACGGAGCGTATGGTGCCCGAGGCAGCAATATCCACCTGAAGACAAGTCGGCTGGTGGACGATGGATTGAATCTCGACGTAAATTGAGTGTTCCATCATCATTAGGAGGCCCTGAACTTTACAATTAACTATCAGTTATGCGTTGGACTCGTAAATCAAGACTCGTAGGAGAACGACCACAAGGTGCCCGAGTCAGCAATAGACCCTTGGAGACAAGTCGGCTGGAGGACGATGTATTGAATCTCGACGCAATTTCAGTGTTCCATCGTCACTAGGAGGTCCTGAACGTTACAATTAACTATCAGATTTGCGTCTGATTCCATAATCTAGACTCACAGGAGAACGACCATTAGGTGCCAGAGGCAGCAATAGACACTTGGAGACAAGTCGGCAGGAGGACGATGTATTTAATCTCGACGCAATTTGAGTGTTCCTTCGTCATTAGGAGCCGTGAACGCTGCAATTAACTATCAGTTTTGTGTCGGATTCGATAATCTAGACTCACAGGAGAACGACCAAAAGGCGCCCGAGGCAGCAATAGACCCTTGGAGACAAGTCGGCTGGAGGACGATATATTGAATCTCGATGTAAATTGAGTGTTCCATCATCATTAGGAGGCCCTGAACGTTACAATTAACTATCAGTTATGCGTCGGATTCGTAAATCAAGACTCGTAGGAGAACGACCACAAGGTGCCCGAGGCAGCAATAGACCCTTGGAGACAAGTCGGCTGGAGGACGATGTATTGAATCTCGACGCAGTTTGAGTGTTCCGTCGTCATTAGGAGGCCCTGAACGTTACAATCAACTATCAGTTTTGCGTTGGATTCGAAAATCTAGACTCACAGGAGAACGCCCATAAAATGCTCGAGGCAACAATAGACCCTTGGAGACAAGTCGGCTTTAGGACGATGTATTGAATCTCGACGCAATTTGAGTGATCCATCGTGATTAGGAGGCCCTGAACGTTTCAATTAACTATCAGTATCGCGTCGGATTCGATAATCTAGACTCACAGGAGAACAATCATAAGGTGCCCGAGGCAGCAATAGACCCTTGGAGACAAGTCGGCTGGAGGAAGATGCATTGAATCGCGACGCAATTTGAGTGTTCCATCGACATTAGGAGGCCCTGAACGTTACAATTAACTATCAGTGTCGCGTCGGTTTCGAAAATCTAGACTCACAGGAGAAGGACCGTATGGTGCCCGAGGCAGCAATATCCCCCTGAAGACAAATCGGTTGGTGGACGATGGATTGAATTTCGCCGCAATTTGAGTGTTCCATCGTCAATAGGAGGCCCTGAACGTTACAATTAACTATCAGATTTGCGTCTGATTCCATAATCTAGACTCACAGGAGAACGATCATAAAGTGCCCGAGGCATCAATAGACCCTTGGAGACAAGTCGGCTGGAGGACGATGTATTGAATCTCGACGCAGTTTGAGTGTTCCATCGTCATTAGTAGGCCCTGAACGTTACAATTAACTATCAGTTTTGCGTCGGATTCGAAAATCTAGACTCACAGGAGTACGACCAAAAGCCGCCCGAGGCAACAATAGACACTTGGAGACAAGTCGGCTGGAGGACGATGTATTGAATCGCGACGCAATTTGAATGTTCCATCGTCATTAGGAGGCCCTGAACGTTACAACTAAGTATCAGTTTTGCGTTGGATTCGATAATCTAGACTCATAGGAGAATGATCATAAGTGCCCGAGGCATCAATTGACCCTTGGAGATAGCTCGGCTGGAGGACGATGTATTGAATCTCGACGCAGTTTGAGTGTTCCATCGTCATTAGGAGGCCCTGAACGTTACAATTAACTATAAGTTTTGCGTCGGATTCGAAAATCTAGACTCACAGGAGAACGACCATAGGGTGCCCGAGGCAGCAATAGACCCTTGGAGACAAGTCGGCTGAATGACGATGTATTGAATCTTGACGCAATTTGAGTGTCCCATCGTCATTAGGAGGCCCTGAACGTTACATTTAACTATCAGTTTCGAGTCGGATACGAAAACCTAGACTCACAGGAGACGGAGCGTATGGTGCCCGAGGCAGCAATATCCCCCTGAAGACAAGTCGGCTGGTGGACGATGGATTGAATCTCGACGTAAATTGAGTGTTCCATCATCATTAGGAGGCCCTGAACGTTACAATTAACTATCAGTTATGCGTCGGATTCGTAAATCAAGACTCGTAGGAGAACGACCACAAGGTGCCCGAGTCAGCAATAGACCCTTGGAGACAAGTCGGCTGGAGGGCGATGTATTGAATCTCGACGCAATTTCAGTGTTCCATCGTCACTAGGAGGTCCTGAACGTTACAATTAACTATCAGATTTGCGTCTGATTCCATAATCTAGACTCACAGGTGAACGACCATAAGGTGCCAGAGGCAGCAATAGACACTTGAAGACAAGTCGGCAGGAGGACGATGTATTTAATCTCGACGCAATTTGAGCGTTCCATCGTCATTAGGAGCCGTGAACGCTGCAATTAACTATCAGTTTTGTGTCGGATTCGATAATCTAGACTCACAGGAGAACGACCAAAAGGCGCCCGAGGCAGCAATAGACCCTTGGAGACAAGTCGGCTGGAGGACCATGTATTGAATCTCGACGCAATTTGAGTGTTCCATCGTCATTAGGAGGCCGTGATCGATACAATTATCTATCAGTTTTGCGTCGGAATCGATAATCTAGACTCACAAGAGAACGACCACAAGCGCCCGAGGCAACAATAGACCCTTGGAAACATGTCGGCTGGAGGACGATGAATTGATTCGCGACGAAATTTGAGTGTTCCATCGACATTAGGAGCCACCGAACGTTACAATTAACTATCAGTTTCGCGTCGGATTCGAAAATCTAGACTCACAGGAGACGGACCATATGGTGCCCGAGGCAGCAATATCCCCTAGGAGACAAGTCGGCTGGAGGACGATGTATTGAATCTCGACGCAATTTCAGTGTTCCATCGTCATTAAGAGGCCCTGAACGTTACAATTAACTATGAGTTTTGCGCCTGATTCGAAAATCTACACTCACAGGAGAAGGACCATAAGGTCCACGAGGCAGCTATATCCCCTTGGAGACAAGTCGGCTGGGGGTCGAGGTATTGAATCTCGACGCAATTTGAGTTTTCCATCGACATTAGGAATCCCTGAACGTTACAATTAACTACCAGTTATGTGTCGGATTCGAAAATCTAGACTCACAGGAGTACGACCAAATGGCGCCCGAGGAAACAATAGACCTTCGGAGACAAGTCGGCTGGAGGACGATGTATTGAATCGCGACGGAATTTGAGTGTTCCACCGTCATTATGATGCCCTGGACGGTACAATTAACTATCATTTTGCGTCGGATTCGATAATCTAGACTCACAGGAGAACGACCATAGGGTGCCCGAGGCAGCAATAGACACTTGGGGACAAGTCGGCTGGAGGACGATGTATTGAATCGCGACGCAATTTGAGTGTTCCATCGTCATTAGGAGGCCCTGAACGTTACATATAACTATCAGTATCGCGTCGGATTCGAAAATCTAGACTCAAAAGAGACGGACCGTATGGTGCCCGAGGCAGCAATATCCCCTTGAAGACAAGTCGGCTGGTGGACGATGTATTGAATCTCGCCACAATTTGAGTGTTCCTTCGTCATTAGGAGGACCTGAACGTTACAATTAACTATCAGATTTGCGTCTGATTCCATAATCTAGACTCACAGGAAAACGACCACAAGGTGCCAGAGGCAGCAATAGACCCTTGGAGACAAGTCGGCTGGAGGACGATGTATTTAATCTCGACGCAATTTGAGTGTTCCATCGTCATTGGAGCCGTGAACGTTACAATTAACTATCAGTTTTGCGTCGGATTCAATAATCTAGACTCACAGGAGACGGACCATATGGTGCCCGAGTCAGCAATATCCCCTTGGAGACAAGTCGGCTGGAGGACGATGTATTGAATCTCGACGCAATTTGAGTGTTCCATCGTCATTAAGAGGCCCTGTACCTTACAATTAACTATCAGTTTTGCGTCTGATTCGAAAATCTAGTTTCACAGGA
Source organism: Schistocerca americana (assembly GCF_021461395.2). Lineage (NCBI taxonomy): Eukaryota > Metazoa > Arthropoda > Insecta > Orthoptera > Acrididae > Schistocerca > Schistocerca americana. The sequence goes on from NW_025725790.1 coordinate 11,935,739, forward strand.
GAACGACCATAAGGTGCCCGAGGCAGCAATAGACCCTTGGAGACAAGTCGGCTGACGGACGATGAATTGAATGTCGACACAATTTGAGTGTTCCATCGTCATTAGGAGGCCATGAACTTTACAATTAAGTATCAGTTTTGCGTCGGATTCGATAATCTAGACTCACAGGAGAACGACCATAAGGTGCCTGAGGCAACAATAGACCCTTGGAGACAAGTCGGCTGGAGGACAATGTATTGAATCTCGACGCAATTTGAGTGTTCCATCGTCATTAGGAGGCCTTGAACGTTACAATTAACAATCAGTTTTGCGACGGATTCGAAAATCTTGACTCACAGAAGAGCGACCATAAGGTGCCCGAGGCAGCAATAGACCCTTGGAGACAAGTCGACTGAAGACGATGTATTGAATCTCGACGCAATTTGAGTGTTCCATCGTCATTAGAAGGCACTGAACGTTACATTTAACTATCAGTTTTGCGTCGGATTCCATAATCCGGACTCACAGGAGAACGAACATTAGGTGCCAGAGGCAGCAATAGACCCTCGGAGACAAGTCGGCTGGAGGACGCCTCTGAGTCTAGTATTTCGAATCCGACGCAATACTGACAGTTAATTGTAACGTTTAGAGCCTTTAAATGACGATGGAACACTCAAATTGCGTCGAGATTCGTTACATCGTCCTCCAGCCGACTTGTCTCCAAGGGTCTGTTGCTACCTCTGGCACATTATGGTCGTACTCCTGTGAGTGTAGTATTTGGAATCCGACGCTAAACTGAACGCTGGAGGACGATGTATTGAATCGCGACGCAATTTGAGTGTTCCATCGTCATTAGGAGGCCCTGAACGTTACATATAACTATCAGTATCGCGTCGGATTCGAAAATCTAGACTCAAAAGAGACGGACCGTATGGTGCCCGAGGCAGCAATATCCCCTTGAAGACAAGTCGGCTGGTGGACGATGTATTGAATCTCGCCGCAATTTGAGTGTTCCTTCGTCATTAGGAGGACCTGAACGTTACAATTAACTATCAGATTTGCGTCTGATTCCGTAATCTAGACTCACAGGAAAACGACCACAAGGTGCCAGAGGCAGCAATAGACCCTTGGAGACAAGTCGGCTGGAGGACGATGTATTTAATCTCGACGCAATTTGAGTGTTCCATCGTCATTGGAGCCGTGAACGTTACAATTAACTATCAGTTTTGCGTCGGATTCAATAATCTAGACTCACAGGAGACGGACCATATGGTGCCCGAGTCAGCAATATCCCCTTGGAGACAAGTCGGCTGGAGGACGATGAATTGAATGTCGACACAATTTGAGTGTTCCATCGTCATTAGGAGGCCATGAACTTTACAATTAAGTATCAGTTTTGCGTCGGATTCGATAATCTAGACTCACAGGAGAACGACCATAAGGTGCCCGAGGCAACAATAGACCCTTGGAGACAAGTCGGCTGGAGGACAATGTATTGAATCTCGACGCAATTTGAGTGTTTCATCGTCATTAGGAGGCCTTGAACGATACAATTAACAATCAGTTTTGCGACGGATTCGAAAATCTTGACTCACAGAAGAGCGACCATAAGGTGCCCGAGGCAGCAATAGACCCTTGGAGACAAGTCGACTGAAGACGATGTATTGAATCTCGACGCAATTTGAGTGTTCCATCGTCATTAGAAGGCACTGAACGTTACATTTAACTATCAGTTTTGCGTCGGATTCCATAATCCGGACTCACAGGAGAACGACCATTAGGTGCCAGAGGCAGCAATAGACCCTCGGAGACAAATCGGCTGGAGGACGATGTATTTATCTCGACGCAATTTGAGTGTTCCATCGTCATTAGGAGCTGTGAACGTTACAATTAACTATCAGTTTCGCGTCGGATTCGAAAAATAGAGTCGCAGGAGAACGACCATAAGGTGCCCGAGGCAGTAATAGACCCTTGGAGACAAGTCGGCTGAAGGACGATGTATTGAATTTCGACACAATATGAGTGTTCCATCGTCATTAGGAGGCCATGAACGTTTCAATTAACTACCAGTTGCGCGTCGGATTCGAAAATCTAGACTCACAGGAGACGGACCAGAAGGTGCCCGAGGCAGCAATATCCCCTTGGAGACAAGTCGGCTGGGGGACGATGTATTGAATCGCGACGGAATTCGAGTGTTCCATCGTCATTAGGAGGCTCTACCGCGGGCACCCTATTATCGTTCTCCTGTGAGTTTTCGAATCCGACGGGAAACTGACGGTTAATCGTAACTTTCAGAGCCTCTTAATGACGATGAAACACACAAATTGCGTCGCGATTCAATACATCGCCCTCCAGCCGACTTGTCCCCAAGGGTCTGTTGCTACCTCTAGCACATTATGGTCGTTCTCCTGTGAGTCTAATGTTTGGAATCCGACGGAAACTGACAATTAATTGTAACGTTTAGAGCCTCTTAATGACGATGGAACACACAAATTGCTTCGAGTTTCAATACATCGTCCCCCAGCCGACGTGCCTCCAAGGGTCTATTGCTGCCACGGGGACCTTACGGTCGTTCGCCTCTGAGTCTAGTATTTCGAATCCGACGCAATACTGACAGTTAATTGTAACGTTCAGAGCCTTTAAATGACGATGGAACACACAAATTGCGTCGAGATTCGTTACATCGTCCTCCAGCCGACTTGTCTCCAAGGGTCTGTTGCTACCTCTGGCACATTATGGTCGTACTCCTGTGAGTCTAGTATTTGGAATCCGACGCTAAACTGACAGTTAATTGTAACGTTCAGAATCTCGTAATGAGCATGGAACACACACTGCTAACGACGATGGTAAATTTAGTCGAGATTCAATACATCGTCCTCCAGCCGACTTGTCTCAAAGGGTTTAAGGCTGCCTCGGGCACCTTATGGTCGTTCTCCTGTGGGTTTACATTTTCGAATCCGACCAAAACTGACATAGAATTCTAACGTCCCGACCCTGCTAACGCCGATGTTACATTCAAGTTTGGTCGGGATTCAATACATCGTCCTCCAGCGGACTTGTCTCCAATTGTCTATTGCTGCCTCGGGCAACTTATGGAAGTTCTACTGTGAGTCTACGTTTTCGAATCCGACGCAAAAGTGTCATTGAATTCTAAGGTTCCGACCCTGCTATCTACGATGATACATTCAAGTTTGGTCGTCCTCCAGCCGACTTCTCTCCAGGGTTGTATTGCTGCCACGGGCAACTTATGGTCGTTCTCCTGAGAGTCTAGATTTTCGAATCCGACGCAAAACTGACATTCAGTTATAGCATTCCGACCCTGCTAAAGACGATGGTAACCTCATGTTTGGTCGAGATTCAATAAATCGTCCAGCAGCCGATTTGTCTCCATGGGTCTACTTCTGCCTCGGGCACCGTATTGACGTTCTACTGTGAGTCTACATTTCCATTGGAGACTAGCCGGCTGGAGAACGATGTATTGAATCTCGACCAAACTTGAATGTATCATCGGCGTTAGCAGGGTCAGAACGTTAGAATTCTATGTCAGTTTTGGTCGGATTCGAAAATGTAGACTCACAGGAGAACGACCATAAGGTGACCGAGGCAGCAGTAGACCCTTGGAGAGACGTCGGCTGTAGGACGACTTATTGAATCTCGACCATACATGAGTGTACCATCGTCTTTAGCAGGTTGGGTACGTTTAATAGAATGTCAGTTTTGCGTCGGATCCGAAAACGTAGATTAACAGGAGAACGAACATAATGTGTCCGAGGCGGCAATAGACCCTTGGACACAAGCCGGCTGGAGGACGATGCGTTGAATCTCGACCAAATTTGAATATACCATCGTCGTTAGCAGGGTCGGAACGTTAGAATTAAATGTCAGTTTTGCGTCCGATTCGAAAATCTAGACTCACAGAAGAACGACCAGTAAGTGCCCGAGGCAGCAATAGACCCTAAGAGACAAGTCGGCTGGAGGATGATGTATTGAATCTCGACCAAATTTGAATGTATCATCATCGTTAGCAGGGTCGGAAAGTTAGAATTCAATGTCACTGTTGCGTCGGATTCGAAAATCTAGACTCACAGAAGAACGACAATAAGGTGCCCGAGGCAGCAATAAACCCCTGGAGACAAGTCGGCTGGAGGACGATGTATTGAATCCCGTAAAACTTGAATGTAGTATGGTCGTTAGCAGGGTCGGAACATTGGAATTCAATGTCCGTTTTGCGTCGGATTCGGAAATCTAGCCTAACAGGAGAGCGACCATAAGGTTTCCGAGGCAGCTGTAGACACTATGAGACACGTCAGCTGGAGGACGATGTATAGAATCTCGACCAAACTTGGGTGTACCATCGTATTTAGCAGCTTCGGAACGTTATAAGTAAATGTCAGTTTTTCGTCGGATTCGAAAATGTAGACTCACAGGAGAACGGCCATAAGGTGAGCGAGGCTGCAATTGACCCTTGGACACAAGTCGGCTGGAGGACGATGTATTGAATCTCGCCCAAACATGTGTGTACCATCGTCTTTAGCAGGGTCGGAAAGTTATAATTCAATGTCAGTTTCGCGTCGGATTCGAAAACCTAGACTCACAAGAGAATGACCATAAGGTTCCCGAGGCAGCAATAGACTCTTGGACCCAAGTCGGCTGGAGGACGGTATACTGAATCTCGACCAAATTTGAATGTACCATCGCGGTTAGCAGGGTCGGAACGTTAAAATTAAATGTCAGTTTTTCCTCCGATTCGAAAATCTAGACTCACAGAAGAACGACCATAAGGTGCCCGAGGCAGCATGAGACCCTTAGAGACAAGTAAGCTGGAGGATGGTGTATTGAATCTTGACCATACTTGAATAAACCATCGTCGCTAGCAGGGTCGGAAAGTTAGAATTAAATGTCAGTTTTGCGTCCGATTCGAAAATCTAGGATCGCAGGAGAACGAATATAGGGTGCCCGTGGCAGAACTAAACCGTAGGAGACAAATCGGCTGGAGGACGATGTATTGAATCTCGACCAAAATTGAATGTACCATCGTCGTTAGCAGGGTCAGAACGTTAGAATTAAATGTCAGTTTTGCGTCGGATTTGAAAACCTAGATTCACAAGAGAACGACCAAAGGTGCCCGAGGCAGCAATATACCCTATGAGACAAGTCGGCTGGAGGACCATGTATTGAATCTCGACCAAACTTCAACGTATCATCGTCGTTAGCAGGGTCGGAACGTTAGAGTTCAATGTGTTTTGCGTCGGATTCGAAAATCTAGACTCAGAGGAGAACGTCCCATATGGTGGCCGTGGCAGCAATAGCACCTTGACACAAGTTGGCTGGAGCACGATGTATTTAATCTCGACCAAATCTGTGCCTACCATCGTCGTTAGCAGCGTCGGAACGTTAGAATTAAATGTTAGTTTTGCGTCGGATTCGAAAATGTGGACTGGGAAACCGCCATAAGGTGCCCGAGGCAGCAATAGACTCCTTGGAGACAAAACGGAAGGAGGACGATGTATTGAATCTCGACCAAACTTGAATGTACCAGCGTCGTTAGCAGGGTCAGAACGTTAGAATTAAATGTCAGTTTTGCGTCCGATTCGAAAATCTAGACTCACAGGAGAACGACCATAAGGTGCCCACTGCAGCCTTAAGCCCTTGGAGGCAAGTCGGCTGGAGGACGATGTATTGAATCTCGACCAAACTTGAATAAACCATCGTCGTTAGCTGGGTCGGAACGTTAGAATTAAATGTCGGTTTTCCGTCCGATTCGAAAAAGTAGCATCACAGGAGAAAGACCATAAGGTGCCCGAGGCAGCGTCAAACCCTTGCAGAAAAGTCGGCTGGAGGACGATGTATTGATCCTCGACCAAAGTTGAATGTATCATCGTCGTTAGCAGGGTCGGAACTTTAGAATTAAATGTCAGTTTTTCGTCCGATTCAAAAATCTAGACTCACAGAAGAACGACCGTTAGTGCCCGAGCAGCAATAGACCCTATGAGACAAGTCGCCTGGAGGACGAAGTATTGAATCTCGACCAAAGTTGAATGTACCATCGTCTTTAGCAGGGTCGGAACGTTACAATTAAATGTCAGTTTCGACCAAACGTGGGTGTACCATAGTATTTAGCAGCTTCGGAACGTTATAATTAAATGTCAGTTTTGCGTCGGATTCGAAAATCTAGACTCGCAGGTGAACGGCCATAAGGTGAACACGGCTGCATTAGATCCTTGGACACAAGTCGGCTGGAGGACGATGTATTGAATCTCGATCACACTTGTGTCTACCATCGTTGTTAGCAGCGGCGGAACGTTAAAAAAGAATGTCTGTTTTGCGTCGGATTCGAAAAGGAGACTCACAGGAAGACGAACATAAGGTGCCCGAGGCAGTTATAGACCTTTGGAGACAAGCCGCCTGAAGGACGATGTATTGAATCTCGACCAAACTTGAATGTATCATCGGCGTTAGCAGGGTCGGAACTTTAGAATTCTATGTAAGTTTTGGTCGGAGAACGACCATAAGGTGCCCGAGGCAGCAATAGACCATTGGAGACAAGTCGATTGTAGGACGATTTATTGAATCTCGACCAAACTTGAGTGTACCACCGTCTTTGGCAGGGCCGGAACGTTATACGTATTTGAAGGTCAGTTTTGCGTCCGATTCGATAGTCTAGAGTCACAGGTGAGTGACCATAAGGTGCCGGAGGCAGCCTTAAACGCTTGGAGACAATTCGGCTGGAGGACCATGGATTGAATCTCGACCAAACTTCAATGTATCATCGTCGTTAGCAGGGTCGGAACGTTAGATTTCAATGTGTTTTGCGTCGGATTCGAAAATCTAGACTCACAGGAGAACGACCATAAGGTGACCGACGCAGCAATAGCCTCATGACACAAGTCGGCTGGAGGACGATGTATTAAATCTCGACCAAATTTGTGTCCACCATCGTCGTTAGCAGCGTCGGAACGTTAGAAATAAATGTCAGTTTTGCGTCGGATTCGAAACGGAGACTCACAGGAGAACGAGCATAAGGTGCCCGAAGCAGCAATAGACCTTTGTAGACAAGTCTGCCGGAAGCCGATGTATTGAAGCTCGACACAATTTGTGAGTTCCATCGTCATTACGTGGCTCTGAACGTTACAATTAACTGTCAGTTTTACGTCGGATTCGAAAAGGAGACTCACACGAGAAATACCATAAGGAGCCCGAGGCAGCAATAGACCCTTGGTGACTAGGCGGCTGGAGGACGATGTATTGAATCTCGACCAAACTTAAATGTATCATCGACGTTAGCAGGGTCGGAAGGTTAGAATTCTATGTGAGTTTTGATCGGCTTCGAAAATGTAGACTCACAGGAGAGCGACCATAAGGTGCCCGAGGCAGCAATAGAACCTCGGAGACAAGTCGGCTGGAGGACGATGTATTGATTCTCGACCAAATTTGAATCTACCTTCGTCGTTAGCAGGGTCGGAATGTTAGAATTAAATTTCAATTTTTCGTCCGATTCCAAAATCTAGACTCACAGAAGAACTTCCATAAGGTGCCAGAGGCAGCAATAGACCCTATGAGACATGACAGCTGGAGGACGATGTATTGAATCTCGATCATACTTAAATGTATCATCGTCGTTAGCAGGGTCGGAACGTTGGGATTCAATGTGAGTTTTGATCGGCTTCGAAAATCTAGACTCACTGGAGAACGACCATAAAGTGCCCGAGGCAGCAATAGACCCTCGGAGACAAGTCGGCTGGAGGGCGACGTATTGGATCTCCACCAAACTAGAATGTACCATCAACGATAGCAGGGTCGGAACGTTAGAATTAAATGTCAGATTTGCTCCGATTCGATAATTTAGAGTCACAGGAGAACGACCATAAGGTGCCCGAGGCAGCCTTAAACACTTGGAGACAAGTCGGCTGGAGGACGATGTATCGAATCTCGATTAAACTTGAATTTCCCACTGTCGTTAGCAGGGTCGGAACGTTAGAATTAAATGTCAGTTTTTCGTCCGATTCGAAAATCTAGACTCACAGAAGATCGTCCATAAGGTGCCCGAGGCAGCAATAGACCCTATGAGACAAGACGGCTGGAGGACGATGTATTGAATCTCGACCATACCTGAATCTATCATCGTCGTTAGCAGCTTCGGAACGTTAGGATTCAATGTGAGTTTTGCGTCGGATTCGAGAATGTAGACTCACACAAGAACGAACATAAGGTCACTGAGGCAGCAATAGCCCCATGCACACAAGTCGGCTGGAGTACGATGTATTGAATCTCGACCAAACTTGTGTCTACCATCGTCGTCAGCAGCGTCGGAACATTAGAATTAAATGTAAGTTTTGCGTCGGATTCGAAAATGTACACACATGTTTGGTCGAGATTCAATAAATCGTCCTGCAGCTGACTTGTCTACAAAGGGTCTACTGCTGCCTCAGGCACCTTACGGTCGTTCTCCTGTGAGTCTAGGTTTTCGAATCCGTCGTAAACTGTTATTCAATTATAACGTACCGACCAGGCTGGTACACTCATGTTTGGTCGAGATTCAATAAATCGTCCTACACCCGACTTGTCTCCAAAGGTCTATTGCTACTTCGGGCACCTTATGGTCGTTCTCCTGTTAGTCTAAATTTTCGAATCCGACGCAAAACTTGTAGTTAATTGTAACGTTCATGGCCTCCTAATGACGATGGAACACTCAAATTGCGTCGAGATTCAATACATTGTCCTCATGCCGTCTTGTCTCAAAGGGGATATTGCTGCCTCGGGCACCATGTGGTCCGTCTCCTGTGAGTCTAGGTTTTCGAATTCGACGCAAAACTGTTATTTAATTATAAAGTTCCGACCCTGTTAAAGACGATAGTACACTCATGTTTGGTCGAGATTCAATAAATCGTCCTCCAGCCGACTTGTCTCCAAGGGTTTAACGCTACCTCGGGCACCTTATGGTCGTTCTCCTGTGAGTCTAGATTTTTGAATCGGACGCAAAACTGACATTTAATTCTAACGTTTCGACCCTGCTAACGACGATGGTAAATTCAAGTTTAATCGAGATTCAATACATCGTCCTCCAGCCGACTTGTCTCATAGGGTCTATTGCTGCCTCGGGCACCTTATGGTGGTTCTCCTGTGAGTTTACATTTTCGAATCCGACGCAAAACTGACTTTGAATTCAAAAGTTCCGAGAAATGCTAACGACGATGATACATTCAAGATTGTTCGAGATTCAATAAAACGTTCTCCAGCCGACTTGTCTCCAAGGGCCTTTTCCTGGCTCGGGCAGCTTATAATTGTTCTCCTGTGGGTCTAGGTTTTCGAATCCGACGCAAAACTGTTAGTTAATTATAACGTTCCGACCCTGCTAAAGACTATAGTACACTCATGTTTGGTCGAGATTGAATAAATCGTCCTTCAGCCGACTTGTCTGCAAGGGTTTGACGCTGCCTCGGGCACCATATGGTCGTTCTCCTGTGAGTCTACATTTTCGAATCGGACGGAAAACCGACATTTAATTCTAACGTTCCGACTCTGCTAACGACGATGGTACATTCAAGTTTGGTCGAGATTCAATACATCGTCCTGCATCCGACTTGTCTTCAAGGGTCTACGTGTGCCTCGTGCACCTTACGGTCGTTCTCCTGAGAGTCTAGATTTTCTATTCCGACGCAAAACTGACATTAAATTCTAACGTTCGGACCCATCTTACGACGATGGTGCATTCAATTTTGGTCGAGATTCAATACATCGTCCTCCAGCCGACCTCTCTCATAGGGTCTATTGCTGCCTCAGGCACTTTATGGTCGTTCTCCTGTTAGTCTAGATTTTCGAATCCGACGCAAAACTGACATTGAATTAGGACGTTCCGACCCTGCTAACGACGATACTATATTCAAGTTTGGTGGAAATTCAATACATCGTCCACCAGCCGACTTGCATCCAAGGGTTTGAGGCAGTCTCGGGCAGCATATTGTCGTTCTCCTGTGAGTCCAGATTTTCGAATCATACGCAAAACTGACATATAATTCTAACGTTCAAACACTGCTAACGACGAGGGTCGTCACAAGTTTGGTCGAGATTCAACACATCGTCCTCCAGCCGACTTGTGTCGAAGGGGCTATTGCTGACTCGGTCACTTATGGTCGTTCTCCTGGGAGTCTAGATTTTCGAATCCGACCCAAAACTGACATAGATTCGTAACCTTCCGACCCTGCTAACGACGATGATACATTCAAGTTTGGTCGAGATTAAATACATCGTACTCCAGCCGTCTTGTCTCTTAGGGTCTATTGCTGCCTCGGACACCTTATGGACATTCTTGTGTGAGTCTAGAATTTCGAATCGGACGAAAAACTGACATTTAATTCTAACGTTTCGACCCTGCTAACGACGATGGTAAATTCAAGTTTAATCGAGATTCAATACATCGTCCTCCAGCCGGCTTGTCTCATAGGGTCTTTCGCTGGCTCGGGCACCTTATGGTCGTTCTGCTGTGGGTCTAGGTTTTCGAATCCGACGCAAAACTGTTATTTAATTATAACGTTCCGACCCTGCTAAAGACGATAGTACACTCATGTTTGGTCGAGATTCAGTAAATCGTCTTCCAGCCGACTTGTCTGCAAGGGTTTGACGCTGCCTCGGGCACCATATGGTCGTTCTCCTGTGAGTCTACATTTTCGAATCGGACGGAAAACCGACATTTAATTCTAACGTTCCGACTCTGCTAAAAACGATGATACACTCATGTTTGGTCGAGATTCAATAAATCGTCCTCCAGTCGACTTGTCTCCAAAGGTCTATTGCTACCTCGGGCACCTTATGGTCGTTCTCCTGTTAGTCTAAATTTTCGAATCCGACGCAAAACTTGTAGTTAATTGTAACGTTCATGGCCTCCTAATGACGATGGAGCACTCAAATTGCGTCGAGATTCAATACATTGTCCTCACGCCGTCTTGTCTCAAAGGGGATATTGCTGCCTCGGGCACCATGTGGTCCGTCTCCCGTGAGTCTAGATTTTCGAATCCGACGCAAAACTGTTATTTAATTATAACGTTCCGACCCTGTTAAAGACGATAGTACACTCATGTTTGGTCGAGATTCAATACATCGTCCTCCAGCCGACTTGTATCCAAGGGTTTAAGGATGCCTCGGGCATCTTATGGTCGTTCTCCTGTGAGTCTAGATTTTCGAATCCGACGCAAAACTGACATTTAATTCTAACGTTCTGACCCTCCTAACGACCATAGTACATTCAAGTTTGATCGAGATTCAATACATTGTACTCCAGCCGACTTATCTCCAGAGGTCTATTGCTGCCTCGGGCACCTTACAGTCGTTCTCCTGTGAGTCTAGATTATCGAATCTGACGCAAAACTGACTCAGAATTCAAAAGTTCCCACAATGTTAACGACGATGATACATTCAAGTTTGGTCGAGATTCAATACATCGTCCTCCAGCCGACTTGCACCCAAGGGTTTAAGGCAGTCTCGGGCAGCATATTGTCGTTCTCCTGTGAGTCCAGATTTTCGAATCGTACGCAAAACTGACATTTAATTCTAACGTTCAAACACTGCTAACGACGAGGGTAGTCACAAGTTTGGTCGAGATTCAATACATCGTCCTCCAGCCGACTTGTGTCGAAGGGGGTATTGCTGCCTCGGTCACCTTATGGTCGTTCTCCTGGGAGTCTACATTTTCGAATCCGACCCAAAACTGACATAGAATGGTAACCTTCCGAATCTGCTAACGACGATGATACATTCAAGTTTGGTCGAGATTAAATACATCGTCCTCCAGCCGTCTTGTCTCTTAGGGTCTATTGCTGCCTCGGACACCTTATGGATATTCTTCTTTGAGTCTAGAATTTCGAATCGGACAAAAAACTGACATTTAATTCTAACGTTTCGACCCTGCTAACGACGATGGTAAATTCAAGTTTAATGGAAATTCAATACATCGTCCTCCAGCCGACTTGTCTCATAGGGTCTATTGCTGCCTCGGGCACCTTATGGTCGTTCCCCTGTGAGTTTACTTTCTCGAATCCGACGCAAAACTGACTTTGAATTCAAAAGTTCCGAGAAATGCTAACGACGATGATACATTCAAGTTTGGTCGAGATTCAATAAATCGTCCTACACCCGACTTTTCTCCAAAGGTCTATTGCTACCTCGGGCACCTTATTGTCGTTCTCCTGTGAGTTTACATTTTCGAATCCGACGCAAAAGTGACTTTAAATTCAAAAGTCCAAGAAATGCTAACGACGATGATACATTCAAGTTTGTTCGAGATTCAATAAAACGTCCTCCAGCCTACTTGTCTCCAAGGGTCTTTTGCTGGCTCGGACACCTTATGGTCGTTCTCCTGTGGGTCTAGGTTTTCGAATCCGACGCAAAACTAGTATTTAATTATAACGTTCCGGCCCTGCTAAAGACGATAGTACACTCATGTTTGGTCGAGATTCAGTAAATCGTCCTCCAGCCGACTTGTCTGCAAGGGTTTGACGCTGCCTCGGGCACCTTATGGTCGTTCCCCTGTGAGTCTAGATTTTCGAATCGGACGCAAAACCGACATTTAATTCTAACATTCCGACCATGCTAACGGCGATGGTACACACAAATTGCGTCGAGATTCAATACATCGTCCTGTAGTCGACTTCTCTACTAGGGTCTATTGCTGCCTCGAGCACCTTATGGTCGTTCTCCTGTGAGTCTAGATTTTCGAATCCGACGCAAAACTGACGTTCAATTATAACGTTCCGACCCTGCTAAAAACGATGGTACACTCATGTTTGGTCGAGATTCAATAAATCGTCCTGCAGCTGACTTGTCTACAAAGGGACTACTGCTGCCTCAGGCACCTTACGGTCGTTCTCCTGTGAGTCTAGGTTTTCGAATCCGACGAAAACTGTTATTCAATTATAGCGTTCCGACCAGGCTATAGGCGATGGTACACTCATGTTTGGTCGAGATTCAATAAATCGTCCTACACCCGACTTTTCTTCAAAGGTCTATTGCTACCTCGGGCACCTTATTGTCGTTCTCCAGCGAGTTTACATTTTCGAATCCGACGCAAAAGTGACTTTGAATTCAAAAGTCCAAGAAATGCTAACGACGATGATACATTCAAGTTTGTTCGAGATTCAATAAAACGTCCTCCAGCCTACTTGTCTCCAAGGGTCTTTTGCTGGCTCGGACACCTTATGGTCGTTCTCCTGTGGGTCTAGGTTTTCGAATCCTACGCAAAACTAGTATTTAATTATAACGTTCCGGCCCTGCTAAAGACGATAGTACACTCATGTTTGGTCGAGATTCAGTAAATCGTCTTCCTGCCGACTTGTCTGCAAGGGTTTGACGCTGCCTCGGGCATCTTATGGTCGTTCTCCTGTGAGTCCCGATTATCGAGTCGAACGCAAAACTGACATTTAATTCCAACGTTCCGACCCAGCCAACGACGATGGTAGATTCAAGTTTTGTCGAGATTCAATACCACGTCCTCCAGCCGACTTGTCTCCAAAGGTCCATTGGTGCCTCGGGCCCTTATGGTCGTTGTCCTGGGTCTACATTTTCGAATCCGACGCAAAACTGTTATTTAATTATAACGTTCCGACCCTGCTAAAAACGATGGTAAACTCATGTTTGGACGAGATTCAATAAATCGTCCTGCAGCTGACTTGTCTACAAAGGGTCTACTGCTGCCTCAGGCACCTTACGGTCGTTGCCGGCCGGTGTGGCCGTGCGGTTAAAGGCGCTTCAGTCTGGAACCGCGTGACCGCTACGGTCGCAGGTTCGAATCCTGCTTCGGGCATGGATGTGTGTGATGTCCTTAGGTTAGTTAGGTTTAAGTAGTTCTAAGTTCTAGGGGACTGATGCCCACAGAAGTTAAGTCCCATAGTGCTCAGAGCCAGCCTTACGGTCGTTCTCCTGTGAGTCTAGGTTTTCGAATCCGACGAAAACTGTTATTCAATTATAACGTTCCGACCAGGCTATAGGCGATGGTACACTCATGTTTGGTCGAGATTCAATAAATCATCCTACACCCGACTTGTCTCCAAAGGTCTATTGCTACCTCGGGCACATTACTGTCGTTCTCCTGTTAGTCTAGATTTTCGAATCCGACGCAAAACCGACATTTAATTCTTACGTTCCGACCCTGCTAACGACGATAGTACACTCAAGTTTAATCAAGATTCAATACATCGTCCTCCAGCCGACTTGTCTCATAGGGTCTATTGCTGCCTCGGGCACCTTATGGTCGTTCTCCTGTGAGTTTACATTTTCGAATCCGACGCAAAACTGACTTTGAATTCAAAAGTTCCGAGAAATGCTAACGACGATGATACATTCAACTTTGGTCGAGATTCAATACATAGTCCTAAAGCCGACTTCTCTCATAGGGTCTATTGCTGCCTCAGGCACTTTATGGTCGTTCTCCTGTTAGTCTAGAATTTCGAATCCGACGCAAACCTGACATTGAATTAGGACGTTCCGACCCTGCTTACGACGATAGTATATTCAAGTTTGGTGGAAATTCAATACATCGTCCTCCAGACGACTAGTCTACAGGGGTCTATTGCTGCTTCGAGCACCTTATGGTCGTTCTCCTGTGCGTCTAGATTTTCGAATTGGACGCAAAACTGACATTTAATTCTACGGTCCGATGCTGCTAACGACGATGGTACATTCAAGATTGGTCGAGATTCAATACATCGTCTTCCAGCCGACTTGTATCCAAGGGTTTAAGGCAGTCTCGGGCACCATATTGTCGTTCTCCTGTGAGTCTAGATTATCGAATGGGACGCAAAACTGACCTTTAATTCTAACGTTCAAACCCTGCTAACGAGGATGGTAAATTCAAGTTTAATGGAGATTGAATACATCGTCCTCCAGCCGACTTGTCTCATAGGGTCTATTGCTGCCTCGGGCACCTTATGGTCGTTCTCCTGTGAGTTTACATTTTCGAATCCGACGCAAAACTGACTTTGAATTCAAAAGTTCCGAGAAATGCTAACGACGATGATACATTCAAGTTTGTTCGAGATGCAATAAAACGTCCTCCAGCCGACTTGTCTCCAAGGGTATTTTGCCTGCTCGGGCACCTCATGGTCGTTCTCCTGTGGGTCTAGGTTTTCGAATCCGACGCAAAACTGTTATTTAATTATAACGTTCCGACCCTGCTAAAGACGATAGTACACTCATGTTTGGTCGAGATTCAGTAAATCGTCCTCCAGCCGACTTGTCTGCAAGGGTTTGACGCTGCCTCGGGCACCTTATGGACGTTCTCCTGTGAGTCTACATTTTCGAATCGGACGCAAAACCGACATTTAATTCTAACATTCCGACCATGCTAACGACGATGGTACACACAAATTGCGTCGAGATTCAATACATCGTCCTCCAGCCGACTTGTCTCCAAGGGTCTATTGCTGCCTCGAGCACCTTATGGTCGTTCTCCTGTGGGTCTAGGTTTTCGAATCGGACGCAAAGCCGAGATTTAAATCTAACATTCCTACCATGCTAACGACGAAGGTACACACAAATTGCGTCGAGATTCAATACATCGTCCTCCAGCCGACTTGTCTCCAAGGGTCTATTGCTGCCTCGGGCACCTTCTGGTCGTTCTCCTGTGAGTCTAGATTTTGGAATCCGACGCAAAACTGACATTCAATTATATCGTTCCGACCCTGCTGAAAACTATGGTACACTCATGTTTGGTCGAGATTCTATAAATCGTCCTGCAGCCCACTTGTCTTCAAGGGTCTACTGCTGCCTCGGGCACCCATCGGTCGTTCTCCTGTTAGTCTAGATTTTCTAATCCGACGCAAAACAGACATTTAATTCTTACGTTCCGACCCTGCTAACGCCGATGATACATTCAAGTTTGGTCGAGATTCAATACATCGTCCTCCAGCCGACTTGCCTCCAAGGGTTTAAGGCTGCATTGGGCACCTTATGGTCGTTGTCCTGTGAGTCTAGATTTTCGAATCGGATTCAAAACTGACATTCAATTATAACGGTCCAACCCTGCTAAGGACGATGGTACACACATGTTTGGTCGAGATGCAATAAGTCGTCTTCATCTGACTTGTCTTCAAGGGTCTACGTGTGCCTCGGGCACCTTAAGGTCGTTCTCCTGAGAGTCTAGATTTTCGATTCCGACGCAAAACTGACATTAAATTCTAACGTTCGGACCCATCTTACGACGATGGTACATTCTATTTTGGTCGAGATTCAATACATCGTCCTCCAGCCGACTTGTCTCCAAGGGTTTATTTCTGCCCCGGGCATCTTATGGTCGTTCTCCTGCTAGTCTAGATTTTCGAATCCGACGCAAAACTGACATATAATTTTAACGTTCCGACCCTCCGAACGACCATAGTACATTCAAGTTTGATCGAGATTCAATACATTGTCCTCCAGCCGACATATCTCCAGAGGTCTATTGCTGCCTCGGGGGACTTACGGTCGTTCTCCTGTGAGTCTAGATTTTCGAATCTGACGCAAAACTGACTCTGAATTCAAAAGTTCCGACAGTGCTAACGACGATGGTAGATTCAACTTTGGTCGAGATTCAATACATCGTCCTCCAGCCGACATCTCTCATAGGGTCTATTGCTGCCTCGGGTACTTTATGGTCGTTCTCCTGTTAGTATAGATTTTCGAATAGGACGCAAAACTGACAGTTTATTCTAACGTTCCGGTCTTGCTAACGACGATGGTACACACAAATTGCGTCGAGATTCAATATATCGTCCTCCAGCCGACTTGTCTCCAAAGGTCTAATGCTGCCTCGGGCACCTTATGGTCGTTTTCCTGTGGGTCTAGATTTTCGAATAGGACGCATAACTGACAGTTAATTCTAACGTTCCGGTCCTGCTAACGACGATGGTACATTCAAGATTGGTCGAGATTCAATACATCGTCCGCCAGCCGACTTGTATCCAAGGGTTTAAGGCAGTCTCGGGCATCATATTGTCGTTCTCCTGTGAGTCTAGATTTTCGAATCGGACGCAAAACTGACATTTAATTCTAACGTTCAAACCCTGCTAACGACGATGGTAAATTCAAGTTTAATGGAGATTCAATACATCGTCCTCCAGCCGACTTGTCTCGTAGGGTCTATTGCTGACTCGGGCACCTTATGGTCGTTCTCCTGTGAGTTTACATTTTCGAATCCGACGCAAAACTGACTTTGAATTCAAAAGTTCTGAGAAATGCTAACGACGATGATACATTCAAGTTTGTTCGAGATTCAATAAAACGTCCTCCAGCCGACTTGTCTCCAAGGGTCTTTTGATGGCTCGGGCACCTCATGGTCGTTCTCCTGTGGGTCTAGGTTTTCGAATCCGACGCTAAACTGTTATTTAATTATAACGTTCCGACCCTGCTAAAGACGATAGTACACTCATGTTAGGTCGAGATTCAGTAAATCGTCCTCCAGCGGACTTGTCTGAAAGGGTTTGACGCTGCCTCGGGCACCTAATGGTCGTTCTCCTGTGAGATTACATTTTCGAATCGGACGCAAAACCGACATTTAATTCTAACATTCCGACCATGCTAACGACGATGGTACACACAAATTGCGTCGAGATTCAATACATTGTCCTCCAGCCGATTTGTCTCCAAGGGTCTATTGCTGCCTCGGGCACCTTATGGTCGTTCTCCTGTGAGTCTAGAATTTCAAATCCGACGCAAAACTGACGTTCAATTATAACGTGCCGACTCTGCTAAAAACGATGGTACACTCATGTTTGGTCGAGATTCAATAAATCGTCCTGCAGCTGACTTGTCTACAAAGGGACTACTGCTGTCTCAGGCACCTTACGGTCGTTTTCCTGTGAGTCTAGGTTTTCGAATCCGACGAAAACTGTTATTCAATTATAATGTTCCGACCAGGCTATAGGCGATGGTACACTCATGTTTGGTCGAGATTCAATAAATCGTCCTACACAAGACTTGTCTCCAAACGTCTATTGCTACTCGGGCACATTATTGTCGTTCTCCTGTTAGTGTAGATTTTCGAATCCGACGCAAAACTGACATTGAATTAGGACGTTCCGACCCTGCTAACGACGATAGTACATTCAAGTTTGGTGGAAATTCAATACATCGTCTTCCAGCCGACTAGTCTCCAGGGGTCTAATGCTGCCTCGGGCACCTTATGGTCGTTCTCCTGAGGGTCTAGGTTTTCGAATCCGACGCAAAACTAGTATTAAATTATAACGTTCCGACCCTGCTAAAGACGACAGTATACTCATGTTTGGTCGTGATTGAATAAATCGTCCTCCAGCCGACTTGTCTTCAAGGGTTTGACGCTGCCTCGGTCAACTTATTGTCGTTCTCCTGTGAGTCTACTCTTTCGAATCGGACGGAAAACCGACAATTAATTCTAACGTTCCGACCCTGCTAACGACGATGGTACATTCAAGTGTGGTCGAGATTCAATACATCGTCCTCCATCCGAGTTGCCTCCAAGGGTTTAAGGCTGGCTTGGGCACCTTATGTTCGTTCTCCAGTGAGTCTACATTTTCGAATCGGACGGAAAACCGACATTTAATTCTAACGTTCCGACCCTGCTAACGACGATGGTAAATTCAAATTTAATCGAGAGTCAATACATCGTCTTCCAGCCGACTTTTCTCATAGGGTCTACTGCTGCCTCAGGCACTTTATGGTCGTTCTCCTGTTAGTCTAGATTTTTGAATCCGACGCAAAACTGACATTGAATTAGGACGTTCCGACCCTGCTTACGACGATAGTATATTCAAGATTGGTGGAAATTCAATACATCGTCCTCCAACCGACAAGTCTCCAGGGGTCTATTGCTCCCTCGGGCACCTTATGTTCGTCCACCTGTGGGTCTAGATTTTCGAGTAGGACGCAAAACTGACATTTAATTCTAACATTCCGATCCTGCTAACGACGATGGTACATTCAAGTTTGGTCGAGATTCAATATATCGTCCTCCAGCCGACTTGTATCCAAGGGTTTAAGGCAGTCTCCGGCACCATATTGTCGTTCGCCTGTGACTCTAGATTATCGAATCGGACGCAAAACTGACATTTAGTTCTAACTTTCCGACCCTGCTAACGACGATGGTACATTCAAGTTGAATTCCAACGTTCCGATCCTGCTATCGACCATAGTACATTCAAGTTTGAGCGAGATTCAATACATTGTCCTCCAGCCGACTTGTCTCCTGGGGTCTATTGCTGCCTCGGGGACCTTATGGTTGTTCTCCTCTCAGTCTAGATTTTCGAATCCGACGCAAAACTGACATTGAATTAGGCCGTTCCGACCCTGCTAACGACGATTGTACATTCAAGTTTTGTGGAAATTCAATATACCGTCCTCCAGCCGACTAATCTCCAGGGGTCTATTGCTGCTTCGGGCACCTTATGGTCGTTCTCCTGAGGGTCTAGATTTTCGAATCGGACGCATAACTCACATTTAATTCTAACGTTCCGACCCTGCTAACGACGACGGTACACACAAATAGCGTCGAGATGCAATACATTGTCCTACAGCCGACTTGTCTACAAGGGTCTATTTCTGCATCGGCAACCTTATGGTCGTTCTCCTGTGAGTCTAGATTTTAGAATCCGACGCCAAACTGACATTCAATTATATCGTTCCGAACCTGCTAAAAACGATGGTACACTCATGTTTGCTCGAGATTCAATAAATCGTCCTGCTGCCGACTTGTCTTCAAGGGTCTACTGCTGCCTCGGGCACCCAACGGTCATTCTCCTGAGAGTCTAGATTTTCGAATCCGACGCAAAATTGACATTTAATTCCAACGTTCCGACCCAGCTAACGACGATGGTAGATTCAAGTTTTGTCGAGATTCAATACATCGCCCTCCAACCGACTTGTCTCCAAAGGTCTATTGCTGCCTTGTGCACCTTGTGGTCGTTCTCCTGAGTCTACATTTACGAATCCGACGCAAAACTAACATTTAATTCTAACGTTCCCACGCTGCTAACGACGATGGTAGACACAAGTTTGGTCGAGATTCAATACATCGTCCTCCAGCCGACTTGTCTACAAGGGTGTATTGCTGCCTAGGGCACCTTATGGTCGTTCTCCTGTGAGTCTAGATTTTCGAATCCGACGCAAAACTGACGTTAAATTACAACGTTCCGACCCTGCTAAAAACGATGGTACACTCACGTTTGGTCGAGATTCAATAAATCGTCCTGCAGCTGACTTGTCTACAAAGGGTCTACTGCTGCCACAGGCACCTTACGGTCGTGCTCCTGTGAGTCTAGGTTTTCGAATCCGACGAAAACTGTTATTCAATTAAAGCGTTCTGACCAGGCTATAGGCGATGGTACACTCATGTTTGGTCGAGATTCAATAAATCATCCTACACCCGACTTGTCTCCAAAGGTCTATTGCTACCTCGGGCATCTTATTGTCGTTCTCCTGTTAGTCTAGATTTTCGAATCCGACGCAAAACTGACATTGAATTAGGACGTTCCGACTCTGCTAACGACGATAGTACATTCAAGTTTGGTGGAAATTCAATACATCGTCATCCAGCCGACTAGTCTCCAGGGGTCTATTGCTGCCTCAGGCACCTTATGGTCGTTCTTCTGAGGGTCTAGGTTTTCGAATCCGACGCAAAACTAGTATTGAATTATAACGTTCCGACCCTGCTAAAGACGATAGTACACTCATGTTTGGTCGAGATTCAATAAATCGTCCTCCAGCCGACTTGTCTCAAAGGGTTTAACGCTACCTCGGGCACCTTATAGTCGTTCTCCTGTGAGTCTAGGTTTTCGAATCCGACGAAAACTGTTATCATTTATAGCGTTCTGACCAGGCTATAGGCGATGGTACACTCATGTTTGGTCGAGATGCAATAAATCATCCTACACCCGACTTGTCTCCAAAGGTCTATTGCTACCTCGGGCATCTTATTGTCGTTCTCCTGTTAGTCTAGATTTTCGAATCCGACGCAAAACTGACATTGAATTAGGACGTTCCGACTCTGCTAACGACGATAGTACATTCAAGTTTGGTGGAAATTCAATACATCGTCATCCAGCCGACTAGTCTCCAGGGGTCTATTGCTGCCTCGGGCACCTTATGGTCGTTCTTCTGAGGCTCTAGGTTTTCGAATCCGACGCAAAACTAGTATTGAATTATAACGTTCCGACCCTGCTAAAGACGATAGTACACTCATGTTTGGTCGAGATTCAATAAATCGTCCTCCAGCCGACTTGTCTCCAAGGGTTTAACGCTACCTCGGGCACCTTATAGTCGTTCTCCTGTGAGTCTAGATTTTCGAATCGGACGCAAAACTGACATTTAATTCTAACATTACGACGCTGCTAACGACGATGGTAGACACAAGTTTGGTCGAGATTAAATACATCGTCCTCCAGCCGACTTGCCTCCAAGGGTTTAAGGCTGTCTCGGGCATCTTATGGTCGTTCTCCTGTGAGTCCCGATTATCAAATCGGACCCAAAACTGACGTTTAATTCCAACGTTCCGACCCCGCTAACGACGATGGTAGATTCAAGTTTGTCGAGATTCAATACATCGTCCTCCAGCCGACTTGTCTCATAGGGTCTATTGCTGCCTCGGGCACCTTATGGTGGTTCTCCTGTGAGTTTACATTTTCGAATCCGACGCAAAACTGACTTTGAATTCAAAAGTTCCGAGAATTGCTAACGACGATGATACATTCAAGTTTGTTCGAGATTGAATAAATCGTCCTCCAGCCGACTTGTCTGCAAAGGTTTGACGCTGCCTCAGGCACCTTATGGTCGTTCTCCTGTGAGTCTAGATTTTCGAATCAGACGCAAAGCTGACATTTAATTCTAACTTTCCGACCCTGCTAACGACGACGGTTCATTCAAGTTTGGTCGAGATTCAATACATCGTCCTCCAGCCGACTTGGTTCCAACGGTCTATTGCTGCCTCGGGCACCTTATGATCGTTCTCCTGTGAGTCTAGATTTTCGAATCCGACCCAAAACTGACATAGAATCTTAACATTCCGACCCTGCAATCGACCATGACACATTCAAGTTTGGTCGAGATTCAATACATCGTCCTCCAGCCGTCTTGTCTCATAGGATCTATTGCTGCCTCGGGCAGCTACACTACATCTCCTCACTCCTCTTGCCACCATGGACCAGCTCCTGCCATTAGATGCTCACATCAGCCACCGTGCCACATCCTACCGCCTGCTGCCACCCTGGCCCTGGTCATGGCGATAGACACTCTCACCAGCAACCTCCTTACATCTGATGCCATCCTGGCCCAGGTCCCTTCAATAGACAGTCACTTCGCACTTCGGCCAGCGCTCCACCTCCTCGCTACTGCTGCTGCCCTGGGCCAGGTTCTCAGAATAGGCGCTTGCATGAGCTAATGCACCACCTCCCCATACTGGCTGCCACCCAGGCCCAGGTCTCGGTAATAGAACCTCACATTGGCCCTTGCTTTTGCTGCCACACTGGTCAAGCACATGGCGAGGGACACAAACATTGCCAACCACGCTACCTCCTCGCACATGTACCACCCTGGCCCAGGTCCTGCCAATAAATGCTCACTACGGCCACAATGACACCTCTTCACACCTGCTGTAACCTGGCCCAGTTCCTGTCAAGAAAAACACTTATTTCGGCCACCGCTCCACCTTGTCGCCCCTGCTGCCACACTGGCCCATGTCCTGGCAATAGACACACACCTCAGCCCTTACTCTATCTCCTCGAACCTGCTGCCACCCTGGCCCACATCCTGGCCGTAGTCGCTCACATCATGAACTGCTCCACCTCGTTGTGCCTGCTGCCAACCTCGCCACAAGTCCTGGAAATCAGCGACTGGCAACCTTCTCACAACTGCTGCCACACTACAACGTCCTTGCAATAGACACTCCCATTGCCCACTGCTCCACCTGCTCATGCCGGCTGCCACCCTAACCCAGGTCCTGGCAGTAGATGCTCACATCGGCTGCCGCACCACCTCTTCATGCCTGCAGCCGCCCTGACCCAGAACCTGCCGATAAGCACTCACATCGGCCACCACACAACCTATTTGCACCTGCTGCCACCTTGGTCCAGGCCGGCAGTAGACGCTCACATTGGCCACCGCTCCACTTCCCCACATCTGCTGCCACACTGGCCCAAGTCCTTGAAATAGGCCCTAACATAGACAATGATTTTTGGCCACTGCTGCACATCCCTACACCTGCAACCAGCCTGGCCCAGGCCGTGACGAATGACGCCCTTGCATTGGTCACTCACATCTGTCATCACACCACCTCACCACACCTGCTGCCACCCTAGCCCAGGTACTGACGAAAGACACACAACGGCCACTAATCAACCACTTCGCCCCTACTACCACACTGGCCTAAGCACTGGCAATAGATGCTAACATCGGCGTCCACTCTACCTCGTCGCGCTTACTACCAACCTGGCTCAGATCCTGGCAGTTGATGCTCACATCAGCCACCGCTCTACCTCGTCGTGCCTGCTGCCTACCTGACACCGATTCCTGGTAATAGATGCTCACATAGGTACCCGTGCAACCTCCCCACACAACTGCTGCTACAGTGCCGAGGTCCTCGCAATAAATGCTGACATTGGGCACTGGGCCACCTGCAAGTGAAGGGTGCCACCCTGTCCGAGATCATCGACCTCCATGCCACCTCCTTGCTCCTGCTGCCACCCTGGCACAGTTGTAGAGGACAGGGTGTGATTTCTAGGAAATACGGAGCGAAATTGTGATTTGCTGTGTTTCAGTGCGCGATGCGCCAGTTTGACGGCAAACGGTGGACGAAGGCTGGACAGTGCATTATGCAGGTGACATAGTTTTGCAACGAGCGTCGGTATGTGTGTACGTGCACAGCAATCATCAGAACGCAGCATAAGCAGAATTACACAGGCGCGGGCCGCGTGTGGTGTGGGTGTGTTAGCCAACTCATCAAGAACCTTCTAACAGACACCCCGCTGCATACCCGGGGATTCAACAGCGGCTTGCACTATTGAAGGGCGTCAGCATTCGGTTCAATCGAATAGGCATTTGGTCGCTGTAACGTCGTTATCGTTAGTTACGCTGCCTCTGAAGACCGGTTCGCGGTGGGCATTGCCTGCTGCTGCACTGGCGACTCCTGGCGTTGTCACGAGCCGCAGCATCTGCAGGAGGCGAGCTGGGCCAGGCCTCGTGCTGCTAACCTCCAACAGCCTGCGCAGCCGTGGACCGATCCCGGTGTCGCGTTCCACAGACTGCGTGCATCAGCAAGGCTCCACAACAACACGTGTTTTGGGGCTGAGCCACCGGAAAATGTATTGGGAGAATCAACAAGAAAGAGAAAGATTGCTAAAAAAATGTTTCAAATGGCTCTGAGCACTATGGGTTCATCAGTCCCCTAGAACTTAGAACTACATAAACCTAACTAACTTAAGGACATCACACACTGTCATTCCCGAAGTCGCGCGGTTCCAGACTGTAGCGCCTAGAGTAGAATTCTACAATCAGCCATCTTCTTCCACAAAGCCAATCCTTACAACCCTGAACACGTCTCCCGCTCCGGTCATCCAATTACACAGGTCCTGGCAATAGACACTCACATCAACCACTGCTCCACCTCCTTGCACATTCTGCTACCCTCGCCCAAATCCTGGCTATAGACGCTCACATTTGAAACCAAGCCACCACCCCACACCTGCTGCTTCCCTCAAATAGGTCCTGCCATCCTGGTCCAGGTTCTGGCAATAGACGTTCAAATCAAACTCTGTGCCACCTCTTAGCGCATACTGCCACACTGGCCGTGGCAAATGACGGTAACATCTGCCACCACACCACCTCACCACCGCTCCACAACAGCCGTCACCCTGGATCAGGCCCCAGCAATAGATGCTCACATCTGACACGTCGCCACCACCTTACACCTGCTGCTTCCCTCACCAAGGGGCTGGCAATAGACGCTCACATCAGCCACCACACTACACTCCCTCACCTGCTACCGCGGTGGCCCATGTCTTGCAATAGACACTCAAATTGGCCCAAACCCGATCTCTATGCGCCGGCTTCCCCTGAGGCAATACATGCTCACATCAGTCAGTGCTCCACCTCGTTGTTCCTACTGCCGAACAGGCCCTGAGTCTTGGCAATAGACGCTCACATCGGCGACCATGCCATCTCCACACAACTTGTGTCACCCTGCCCAGGTACATGCAAGAAACGCTCGCATTGGTCACTGCTCCACCTGCTTATGCTGGCTGCCAGCCAAACCCAGGTCCTGGCAATAGACGCTCACATCGGTCACCACGCCACCTCGACACGCCTCCTGCCAACCTGGCCCTGGTCTTAGCAATAGACGATCACATTGGCCACTGCTACACCTCCCCACACCTGCTGCCCCCCTGGCCAAGGCACTGGCAATGGTCGCTGACATCTGCCATCACTCACCTCCCCATACCTGCTGCCACCCTGGCCCAGGTCCTGGCAGTAAATAGTAACATCAGCCACCACTCCACCTCGCCACCCCTACTGCCACACTTGCCCAGGTCCTGGCAACAAACCCTCACATCAACCTCCACCTTACCTCCTCACGCCTGCTGCCCTCCTTGTTCCAGATCCTGGCAGTAGACGCTCACATCAGCCACCATGCCATCTTCACACAACTGCTGTCATCCTGCACAGACCCTCACAATACATGCTGACATTGGCCAAAGCTCCACCTGATCGTGCTGGCTTCCACCCTAATCCAAATCAAGGTAATAAGTGCTTACATCGGCCACCGCATCACCTCTTCACACCTAATGCTCTCCTGGTCCAGGACCTCGATATAGACAATTTCATCAGCAGCCTTCAACCCCCTTGCGCCTGCTGGCACCTTGTCCAAGGACCTGAAATAAACACTCACATCAGCCATTGCTCCTCCACCACCTTCTTCTACCCTGGCTCGTGTCCTGGCAGTAGATGTTCGCATTGGCCACTACTACACCTCCCCACACCTGCTACAACTCTGGCCCAGGCCCTGGCAATTGACAAACACATCTGCCACCACACCATATCCCCACACCGTGGCAATAGGAACTCGCTTCGAGCACCATGCCACCTCCTTGCTCCTGCTTGAATCCTACCTCAGCCTAGGTCCTGGCATTAGACACACAAATCTGCCACCATGCCAACTCCCCACACCTGCTTCCACGCCGGAACAGGTCATGTCAATAGACAGTCACATTAGCCACCGCTACACCTCCTCACGCCTGCTGCTAATAGGGCCCAGAGTCCTGGCAGTAGACGATCACATCAGCCACCGCTCCATCTATTTGTGCCTGCTGCCATCCTGGTCCCGAGTCCTGGCAATAGACGCTCACATCGGCCACTGTGCCACCTCCACACAATTTGAAACATATCCTTCGAAAAATTAATTGATTACTGAGCTTATAATCCTCTAAATTATTTGATTTTCTAACAGCTGGGCAAAACTGAATGTACTGAGTCATTAATCTCTTTACTTATTCGGATCAACACTAAACTGACCTACAATATTTTTAGCGCAACGCAATCTGACTTTCAAAAATCGCTACAAAAGAATGGCCCTGACTAACAGTAACCTATACCTTTCATGAATCATTTACCTCACAAAACTCTTCGTTACTCGAACTGTCGCAAAACAGCGAGCGCCACTACTGCCAGCTAAATAGAACGATTTTGATAGAGAACAATCAATGTATTTCCTTTGAGAATGTTCAAAATTCATAATATATATATGTCAGTTCGTGATATCCAGTATACCAAATTTACTCTTTCTGGCAGACGTATGTCCAGATCGTCCACTCTTAAAATTCTGCCATCTCTCTCCTCACATCCAACCACTGCTGGTGGCACACATCCAACTGCGCAACGCTACGCACTGTTCACATTCCGCTGCCCAACACTACTATAGTCAATATTCCAACAACACAAACCAGCCACAGGCTGCACACAACACCTTCAGTGATTTTCATGCAGAGCGCTATCTGGCGTTACCAACATAAAAACATAAGCAGCCTACCTACATAGCCATCATGCTCCCCACAAAAAATGTTTCAAATTGTTTTAAGCCGTGACCAATAGTGGTTTGATATAATTTTTCATAATTACAATAACAAAGATATCAAATGCACACACTTTTGATGCAATGTAGGTTAAAAGCAAGAATTTTTCTCATAAAGACAGTCCAGATCATTCATAACGATAGTAATTACAGTTTTCTTTTTTTCTGAATGTCTGAGCAGTAAAAGAAAATGCACACGTAAGTAGTTAATGTCCATGCAGTCTCGAAGATATAATGTTGTCCTTCCGACTGAAAGACAGTGCTGAATCATGACATGCAGACAGCTAACGAGCCACAACAGAACAAACCCAAAACACAGTCACTCGAATTTTTGAAGAATAATTGATGGTAGGTCATCACAGAGCAGACCCACAGGAGTCCTGGTACAGAGTATGGTATTGGTGGGACATCAAAGGTCCAGACCCACTGCAGTCATTGCAGAGGTGGTCAGCAGCCATCTGTTGCGGCTGTGCAGGTGCTCAATCACCATCGAAGAGTCTTACGGACAATATAGCAAGTCCTTAAACCACTACTTACGCACTCACAATGTTTTTGGAATTGTCCATAGAACCAGCAATGCTGTTAACCAGTCCCTTGCTCAATTATTAACGCACGAGCAAACACTAACAGTCTCAACTTCTCACATATTGTGCATATACTATTACCAACAGAAATGTGTACTATGAAATGAATGCTTACAAGTTACTTAATTTAATGAAGTAGTGTCAATTGCAATTTTATAACATGAGAATACAATTCCAAAGGTACAGAAAACATCATTAAAAACAATAATACACATAACTTTTGTAGTGATATAGACTTTACAAAAGATTAGAAGTAAACATACACATCAGTGGTACAGTAATTGACAAATGTAAATACATAAAAGATCAGAATATCTTTCTTGAATAGTGTCTAATCATCTTTACGAAGTAAAACACATATTATTAATGCAAATTAAATTTGAGTATAACAGTACTTCTCATCATAGTGTGTGTAGCTTAGAAATAGAAAATTTCTGTAACATGAATGTTGTTTGCTAAACACATAACGTTAGGACAAACACAAATACACAAGGGTACACAAACACAAAGCAGAATAACACAAAAGGAAAGACGGGGTTTGTTTTCAGTGTAACATTTGTTACTTCAGTCCAAACCAAAACTTTATTCCGTAGATCTTTCCTCTTACTTCAACATTTGTTCACACACAAAATAAATTGTATTAAAACATGCTTTCTGCAGTTATAGGTTCATATATTACTTACCTCATAATTTATTATCCATTATCATATATTTCCCAGAAAATCCTACCTGAGCCCGTCAGTAGACACGTCAGCCATTGCTCCTGCCCCTTGCGCATTCTGCTAACCTGGCCCAGATCCTGGCAATAATGCTCACATTGCCCATTGCTCCATCTCCCGACACCTGCTGCCACCCTGGCCCAGGTCCTAGAAATAGACGCTCAAATTTTCTACCGTGCCACTTCCACACACTGATTGCCACACTGGTCCAAGTCATGGCAAAAGAAACTCACATCGGCCTCTGTGCCACCTCCTTGATGATGCTGCCACCCTGACCCAGGCCTTGGCAATAGACACTTACATCAATTACACTACATCTCCTCACTCCTATTGCCACCATGGACCAGCTCCTGCTAGTAGGTGCTCACATCAGCCACCGTGCGACATCCACCC
Organism: Schistocerca americana; assembly: GCF_021461395.2. Classification (NCBI taxonomy): domain Eukaryota; kingdom Metazoa; phylum Arthropoda; class Insecta; order Orthoptera; family Acrididae; genus Schistocerca; species Schistocerca americana. Next base: position 11,964,463 of record NW_025725790.1, read on the forward strand.
GCCTGCTGCCACCCTGACCCTGGTCATGGCGATGGACACTCTCACCAGTAGCCTCCTAACATCTGATGCCATCCTCGCCCAGGTCCCTTCAATAGACAGTCACTTCGGCCAGTGCTCCACCACCTCGCTACTGCTGCTGCCGTGGGCCAGGTTCTCAGAATAGGCGCTTGCATTGGCTAAAACACCACCTCCCCATACTGGCTGCCACCCAGGCCCAGGTCTCGGTAATAGAACCTCATATTGGCCCCTGTGCCACCTCCTTGCTCTAGCTGCCACACTGGTCAATGACATGGCGAGGGACACACACATTGCCAACCACGCAACCACCTCACACCTGTGCCACTCTGGCCCAGGTCCTGCCAATAAATGCTCACTACAGCGACAATGACACCTCTTCACACCTGCTGCCACCTGGCCCAGTTCCTGTCAAGAAAAACACCTACTTCGGCCACCGCTCCACCTTGTCGCCCCTGCAGCCACACTGGCTCATGTCCTGGCAATAGACACTCACCTCAGCCCTTACTCGACCTCCTCGGACCTGCTGCCACCCTGGCCCACATCCTGGCCGTAGTTGCTCACATCAGGAACTGCTCCACCTCGTTGTGCCTGCTGCCAACGTCGCCACAAGTCCTGGAAATCAGCGAATGTGCCACCTTCACACAACTGCTGCCACCCTAAATGGTCCTTGCAATAGACACTCACATTACCCACTGCCCCACCTGCTCATGCCGGCTGCCACCCTAATCCAGGTCCTGGCCGCAGACACTCACATCGGCTGCCGCACCACCTCTTCATGCCTGCAGCCACCATGGCCCAGAACCTGTCGATAAACACTCACATTGGCATCCACACAATCTCTTTGCTCCTGCTTCCACCTTGGCCCAGGCCTGGCAGTAGACGCTTACATTGGCCACCGCTCCACTTCCCCACATCTGCTGCCATACTGGCCCAACTTCTTGAAGTAGGCACTAACATCGGCTACCATGCCAGTTCCCCATACTACCTGCCACCCTGGCCCAGGTCGTGGCAATAGAAATTCACAAAAGCCTCTGAGCCACCTCCTTGCTCCTGCTACCAACCTGGTCTGGGCCCTGGCAATAGACACTCACATCAGCCACCTCTCCACCTCCTAGCACCTTCTGCTACCCGCGCCCATGTTCTGGCAGTAGACAATGATTTTTGGCCACTGCTGCTCATCCCAACACCTGCTGCCACCCAGTCCCAGGCGCTGGCGATTGACGCCCTTGCATTGGTCACTCACATCTGTCATCACACAACCTCCCCACACCTGCTGCCACCCTAGCCCAGGTACTGACGATAGACACACATCGGCCACCAATCCACCACTTCGCCCCTACTACCACACTGGCCTAAGCCCTGGCAATAGATGCTAACATCGGCGTCCACTCTACCTCCTCGCGCCTGCTACCAACCTGGCTCAGATCCTGGCAGTTGATGCTCACATCAGCCACCGCTCTACCTCGTCGTGCTTGCTGGCCCCGATTCCTAGTAATAGATGCTGACATAGGTACCCGTGCAACCTCCACACAACTGCTGCCACACTGCCGAGGTCCTGGCAATATATGCTGACATTGGTCACTGGTCCACCTGCAAGTGAAGGCTGCCACCCTAACCGAGATCATCGACCTCCGTGCCACCTCCTTTCTCCTGCTGCCACCCTGGAATAGTTGGAGAGGACAGGGGGTGATTTTTAGGAAATACGGTGTGAAATTGTGATTGAAAGTGTTTCAGTGCGCGATGCGCCAGATTCACGGCAAACGGTGGACGAAGGCTGGACAGTGCATTATGCAGGTGACATAGTTTTGCAACGAGCGTCGGTATGTGTGTACGTGCACAGCAATCATCAGAACGCAGCATTAGCAGAATTACACAGGCGCGGGCCGCGTGTGGTGTGGGTGTGTTAGCCAACACATCAAGAACCTTCTAACAGTCACCCCGCTGCGTACCCGGGGATTCAACAGCGGCTTCCGCTATTTAAGGGCGTCAGCATTCGGTTCAATGGAATAGGCATCTGGTTGCTGTAACGTCGTCATCGTCAGTGACGCTGCCTCCGAAGACCGGCTGTCGGTGGGCATTGCCTGCTGCTGCACTGGCGACTCCCGGCGTTGTCACGAGCCGCAGCATCTGCAGGAGGCGAGCTGGGCCGGGCCTCGTGCTGCTAACCTCCAACAGCCTGCGCAGCCGTGGACCGATCCCGGTGTCGCGTTCCACGGACTGCGTGCATCAGCAAGGCTCCACCACAACATGTGTGATGGGACTGAGCCACCGGAAAATGTATTGGGAGAATCAACAAGAAAGAGAAAGATTGCTAAAAAAATGTTTCAAATGGCTCTGAGCACTATGGGTTCATCAGTCCCCTAGAACTTAGAACTACATAAACCTAACTAACCTAAGGACATCACACACTTTCATTCCCGAGGTCGCTCGGTTCCAGACTGTAGCGCCTAGAGAAGAATTCTACAAACAGCCACCTTCTTCCACAAAGCCAAGCCTTACTACCCTGAACACGTCTCCCATTCCGGTCATCCGATTACACAGGTCCTGGCAATAGACACTCACATCAACCACTGCTCCACCTCCTTGCACATTCTGCTACCCTCGCCCAAATCCTGGCTATAGACGCTCACATTTGCCACCAAGCCACCACCCCACACCTGCTGCTTCCCTCATATAGGTCCAGGCAATAGATGCTCTCATTGGCCAACATACGACCTTCTTGTGCCTGCTGCCACTGTGGACTAGGTCCTAGCAATAGTTGCTCACATCAGCCTCCACACCACATAATCGTGACTGCTGCCACACTGGCCCAGGTAATGGCAAGAGACAGTCACATCAGACACAGTGTCACCTCCTCACACATGCTGTCGTCCTAGCCCAGGTCTTGGCAGTAAACACTTATATCAGCCTCCGTTCCCCTTCCTCTCAACTTCTGCCGCCATGCTCCATGTCCTGGCAATAGATGCTCAAATTGGCATCCACTCAAACTCTTCGTGCCTGCTCCCTCCATGTCCCAGGTCCTGACAATAGATGCTCACATCAGCCACCGCTTGACCTCTTCGAGCCTGCTGCCATCCTGGTCCAGGTTCTCGCAATAGACGATCAAATCAACCTCTGTGCCACCTCTTAGCGAACACTGCCACCCTGGCCCAGACCGTGGCAAATGACGGTAACATCTGCCACCACACCACCTCACCACCTCTCCACAACAGCCGCCACCCCGGTTCAGGCCCTAGCAATAGATGCTCACATCTGCCACGTCGCCACCACCTTACACCAGCTGCTTCCCTCACAAATGTGGCAATAGACTCTCACATCAGCCACCACACCACACTCACCTGCTACCGCCGTGGCCCGTGTCTTGGCAATAGACACTCAAATTGGCCACTGCTACACCTCCCCACACCTGCTGCCCCCAGGCCAAAGCACTGGCAATGGTCGCTGACATCTGCCATCACTCACCTCCCCCTACCTGCTGCTACCCTGGCCCAGGTCCTGGCAGTAAACAGTAACATAAGCCACCACTCAACCTCGCCACCCCTACTGCCACACTTGCCCAGGTCCTGGCAACAAACCCTCACATCAACCTCCACCTTAAATCCTCACACCTGCTGCCCTCCTTGTTCCAGATCCTGGCAGTAGACGCTCACATCAGCCACCATGCCATCTTCACACAACTGCTGTCATCCTGCACACGCCCTCACAATACATGCTGACATTGGCCAATGCTCCACCTGATCGTGCAGGCTACCACCCTAATTCATTTCAAGGCAATAAGTGCTTACATCGGCCACCGCATCACCTCTTCACACCTGCTGCTGTCCTGGTCCAGGACCTCGATATAGACACTTTCATCAGCAGTCACGCAACCTCCTTGCTCCTGTTGGCACCTTGTCCAAGGACCTGAAATAAACACTCACATCAGCCATTGCTCCTCCACCACCTTCTTCTACCCTGGCTCGTGTCCTGGCAGTAGATGTTCGCATTGGCCACTACTACACCTCCCCACACCTGCTGCCACTCTGGCCCAGGCCCTGGAAATTGACACCCACATCTGCCACCACACCACATCCCAATACCGCCTGCCAGCCTGGCCAATTTCGTGGCAATAGGAACTCTCTTCGAGCACCATGTCACCTCCTGGCTCCTTCTTGAATCCTACCCCAGCCTAGGTCCTGGCATTAGACACACAAATCTGCCACCATGCCATCTCCCCACACCTGCATCCACGCCGGAACAGGTCCTGGCAATAGACAGTCACATTAGCCACCGCTACACCTCCTCACGCCTGCTGCTAATAGGGCCCAGAGTCCTGGCAGTAGACGATCACATCAGCCACCGCTCCATCTATTTGGGCCTGCTGCCATCCTGGTCCCGAGTCCTGGCAATAGACGCTCACATCGGCCACTGTGCCACCTCCACACAATATGAAACATATCCTTCGAAAAATTAATTAATTACAGAGCTTATAATCCTCTAAATTATTTGATTTTGAAACAGCTGGGCAAAACTGAATGTATTGAGTCATTAATCTCTTTACTTATTCGGATCAACACTAAACTGACACACAATATTTTTAGCGCAACGCAATCTGTCTTTCAAAAATCGCTGCAAAAGAATGGCCCTGACTAACAGTAACCTGTAGCTTTCATGAATCATTTACCTCACAAAACTCTTCGTTACTCGAACTGTTGCAAAACAGCGAGCGCCACTACTGTGAGCTAAATAAAAGATTCTAGCTACTGAAGGCACTAACTATAACTACTGATAGACATAGTCAGCAAATGAACGATTTTGATGGAGAACAATTAATGTATTTACTTTAAGAATGTTCAAAATTCATAATATATATATGTCAGTTCGTGATATCCAGTATTCCAAATTTACTCTTTCTGGCAGACATATGTCCAGATCATCCACTCTTAAAATTCTGCCATCTCTCTCCTCACATCCACGACTGCTGGTGGCACACATCCAATTGCGCAACGCTACACACTGTTCACATTCCGCTGCCCAACACTACTATAGTAAGTATTCCAACAACACAAACCAGCCACAGGCTGCACACAACACAGTCAGTGATTTTCATACAGAGCGCTATTTGGCGTTACCAACATAAAAACCTAACCTACATAGACATCATGCTCCCCACAAAAAATGTTACAAATTGTTTTGAGCCGTGGCCAATAATGGTTTGATATAATTTTTCTTATTTACAATAACAAAGATATCAAATGCACACACTTTTGATGCAATGTAGGTCAAAAGCAAGAATTGTTCTCATAAATATATTCCAGATAATTCATAACGATAGTGATTACAGTTTTCTTTTTTTCTGAATGTCTGAGCAGTAAAAGAAAATGCACACGTAAGTAGTTAATGTCCATGCAGTCTCGAAGATATAATGTTGTCCTTCCAACGGAAAGACAGTGCTGAATCATGACATGCAGACAGGTAATGGGCCACAACAGAACAAGCCCAAAACACAGTCATTCGAATATTTGAAGAATATTGGATGGTAGGGCATCACAGAGCAGACCCACAGGAGTCAACATCAAAGGTGCAGACCCACTGCAGTCATTGTAGAGATGGTCAGCAGCCATCTGTTGCGGCTGTGCAGGTGCACAATCACCATCGAAGAGTCTTACGGACAATATAGCAAGTCCTTAAACCACTACTTATGCACTCACAATGTTTTTGGAATTGTCCATAGAACCAGCAATGATGTTAACCAGTCCCTTGCTCAATTATTAACGCACGAGCAAACACTAACAGTCTCAACTTCTCACATATTGTGCATATACTATTACCAACAGAAATGTGTACTATGAAATGAATGCTTACAGGTTACTTAATTTGATGATGTAGTGTTAATTGCAATTTTATAACATGAGAATACAATTACAAAGGTACAGAAAACATCATTAAAAACAATAATACACATAACATTTGTAGTGATATAGGCCTTACAAAAGAATAGAAATAAACGTACACATCAGTGCTACAGGAATTATGACATAAGTAAATACATAAAAGATCAGAATATTTTTCGTGAATAGTGTCTAATCATCTTTACGAAGTAAATAACAAATTATTAATGCAAATTAAATTTGAGTATAACAGTATTTCTCATCATAGTGTGTGTAGCTTAGAAATAGAAAATTTCTGTAACATGAATGTTGTTTGCTAAACACATAACGTTAGGACAAACACAAATACACAAAGGTACACAAACGCATAGCGGAATAACACAAAAGAAAAGATGGGGTTTGTTTTCAGTGTAACATTTGTTACTGAGTCCTCTTATTTCAACATTTGTTCACACACACAAAAAAAATATATGAAAACATGCTTTCTGCATTTATATATTCACATATTTCTTACCTCATAATTTATTTTCCATTATCTTACCTCATCATATATTTCCGAGAAAATCCTACCTGAGCCAGTCAATAGACACGTCAGCCATTGCTCTACCCCCTCTTGTATTCTGCTACCCTGGCCTAGATCCTGGCAATAGGCGCTCACATTGGCCACTGGTCCAACTTCCGACACCTGCTGCCACCCTGTCGCAGGTGCTAGCAATAGACGCTCACATTTTCTACCGTGCCACTTCCACACACTGGCTGCCACTCTGGCCCAGGTCATGGCAAAAGAAACTCACATCGGCCTCTGTGCCACCTCCTTGATGATGCTGCCACCCTGGCCCACGCCCTGGCAATAGACACTTACATCGGCTACACTACATCCCCTCACTCCTCTTGCCACCATGGACCAGCTCCTGCTATTAGATGCTCACTTCAGCCACCGTGCCACATCCTCCCGCATGCTGCCACCCTGGCCCTGGTCATGGCGATAGACACTCTCACCAGCAACCTCCTAACATCTGATGCCATCCTGGCCCAGGTCCCTTCTATAGACAGTCACTTCGGCCAGCGCTCCTCCTCCTCACTACTGCTGCTGCCGGAAAATACTGCTACTGGATATCACGAACTGACATATATATATTATGAATTTTGAATATTCTTAAAGGAAATACATTGATTGTTCTCTATCAAAATCGTTCATTTGCTGACTATGTCTATCAGTTGTTATAGTTAGTGCGTTCAGTAACTAGAATCTTTCATTTAGCTGGCAGTAGTGGCGCTCGCTGTTTTGCAACAGTTCGAGTAACTAAGAGATTTATGAGGTAAATGATTCATGAAAGGTATAGGTTACTATTAGTCAGGGCCATTCTTTTGAAGCGATTTTTGAAAGTCAGATTGCGTTGCGCTAAAAATATTGTGTGTCAGTTTAGTGTTGATCCGAATAAGTAAAGAGATTAATGACTCAGTACATTCAGTTTTGCCCAGCTGTTAGAAAATCAAATAATTTAGAGGATTATAAGCTCAGTAATTAATTAATTTTTCGAACGATATGTTTCAAATTGTGTGGAGGTGGCACAGTGGCCGATGTGAGCGTCTATTGCCAGGACTCGGGACCAGGATGGCAGCAGGCCCAAATAGATGGAGCGGTGGCTGATGTGGTCGTCTACTGCCAGGACTCTGGGCCCTATTAGCAGCAGGCGTTAGGAGGTGTAGCGGTGGCTAATGTGACTGTCTATTGCCAGGACTGATCCGGCGTGGAAGCAGGTGTGGGGAGATGGCATGGTGGCAGATTTGTGTGTCCAATGCCAGGACCTAGGCTGGGTTAGGATTCAAGCAGGAGCAAGGAGGTGGCATGGTGCTCGAAGTCAGTTCCTATTGCCATGAAATTGGCCAGGGTGGCAGGCGGTATTGAGATGTGGTGTGGTGGCAGATGTGGGTGTCATTTGCCAGGGCCTGGGCCAGAGTGGTAGCAGGTGTGGGGAGGTGTAGTAGTGGCCAATGCGAACATCTACTGCCAGGACGCGAGCCAGGGTAGAAGAACGTGGTGGAGGAGCAACGGCTGATGTGAGTGTTTATTTCAGGTCCTCTGACAAGGTGCCAGCAGGCGCTAGGAGGTTGCGTGACTGCTGATGAAAGTGTCTATATCGAGGTCCTGGACCAGGACAGCAGCAGGTGTGAAGAGGTGATGCAGTAGTGGCCGATGTAAGCACTTATTGCTGGAAATGGATTAGGGTGGTAGCCTGCACGATCAGGTGGAGCATTGGCCAATGTCAGCATGTATTGTGAGGGCCTGTGCAGGATGACAGCAGTTGTGTGAAAATGGAATGGTGGCTGATGTGAGCGTCTACTGCCAGGATCTGGAACAAGGAGGGAAGCAGGTGTGAGGAGGTAAGGTGGAGCTTGATGTGAGGGTTTGTTGCCAGGACCTGGGCAAGTGTGGCAGTAGGGGTGGCGAGGTGGAGTGGTGGCTGATGTGAGCATCTATTGCCAAGACCAGGGCCAGGTTGGCAGGAGGCGTGAAGAGGTATGGTGGTGACCGATGTGAGTGTCTATTGCCAGGACCTGGGTTTGGCTGGCAGCTAGCACAAGCAGGTGGAGCAGTGACCAATGCGAGCGTTTATTGCATGTACCTGGGCAGGTTGTCACAAGTTGTGAGGAGATGGCATGGTCGCCGATGTGAGCGTCTATTGCCAAGACTCAGGGCCAGTTTGGAAGTAGGAACAACGAGGTGGAGCAGTGGCAGATGTGAGCATCTATTGCCTCAGGGGAAGCTGGCGCATAGAGTTCGGGTTTGGGCCAAATTGAGTGTCTATTGCCAACACATGGGCCACGGCGGTAGCAGGTGAGGGAGTGTGGTGTGGTGGCTGATGTGAGCGTCTATTGCCAGCCCCTGGGTGAGGGAAGCAGCAGGTGTAAGGTGGTGGCGACGTGGCAGATGTGAGCATCTATTGCTAGGGCCTGAACCAGCTTGGCAGCTGTTGTGGAGAGGTGGTGAGGTGGTGTGGTGGCAGATGTTACCGTCATTTGCCACGGCCTGGACCAGGATGGCAGCAGGCTCGAAGAGGTCAAGCGGTGGCTGATGTGAGCATCTATTGTCGGAACCTGGGACATGGAGGGAGCAGGCACGAAGAGTTTGAGTGGATGCCAATTCGAGCATCTATTGCCAGGACATGGAGCATGGCGGCAGAAGATGAGCGGAAGGGGAACAGTGGCTGATTTAAGTGTTTACTGCCAAGTCCTGGGCTGGGGCGACAGCATGTGTGAAGAGGTGGCACTGTGTCTGATGTGATTGTCTCTTGCCATTACCTGGGCCAGTGAGGCAGCAGTCACGATTAGGTGCTGTGGAGGCTGATGTGAGCGACTATTGCTAGGACCTAGGCCACAGTGGCAGCAGGCGCAAGAAGGTCGTATGTTGGCCAACATGAGCATCTATTGCCTGGACCTATTTGAGGGAAGCAGCAGGTGTGGGGTGGTGGCTTGGTGGCAAATGTGAGCGTCTATAGCCAGGATTTGGGCGAGGGTAGCAGAATGTGCAAGGAGGTGGAGCAGTGGTTGATGTGAGTGTCTATTGCCAGGACCAGTGTAATCAGATGACCGAGTGGGAGACTTGTTCAGGGTTGTAAGGCTTGGCTTTGTGGAAGAAGGTGGCTGTTTCTAGAATTCTTCTCAAGGCGCTGCAGTCTGGAACCGCGCGACCTCGGGAATAAAAGTGTGTGATGTCCTTAGGTTAGTTAGGTTTATGTAGTTCTAAGTTCTAGGGGACTGATGAACCCATAGTGCACAGAGCCATTTGAAACATTTTTTTAGCAATCTTTCCGGTGGCTCAGCCCCACCACACGTGTTGTGGTGGAGCTTGCTGAAGCACGCAGTCCGTGAACGTGACACCGGGCTCGGTCCACGGCTGCGCAGGCTGTTGGAGGTTAGCAGCATGAGGCCTGGCCCAGCTCGCCTCCTGCAGATGCTGCGGCTCGTGACAACGCAGGGAGTCGACAGTGCAGCAGCAGCCAATGCCCACCGCCAGCCGGTCTTCGGAGGAAGCGTCACTGATGATGAAGACGTTACAGCGACCAGATGCCTATTCGGTTGAACCGAATGCTGACGCCCTTAAGTAGCGCAAGCCGCTGTTGAATCCCTGGGTACGCAGCGGGGTGTCTGTTAGAAGGTTCTTGATGAGTTGGCTCATACTCCCACACCACACGCGGCCCGCGCCTGTGTAATTCTGCTAATGCTGCATTCTGATGATTGCTGTGCACATACACACATACCGACGCTCGTTGCAAAACTATGTCACCTGCATAATGCACTGTCCAGCCTTCGTCCACCGTTTGCCGTGAATCTGGCGCATCGCGCACTGAGACACACCAAATTACAATTTCGCACCGTATTTCCTAAAAATCACCCCCTTGTCCTCTACAACTGTGCCAGGGTGGCAGCAGGAGCAAGGAGGTGGCACGGAGGTCGATGATCTCGGCCAGGGTGGCAGCCTTCACTTGCAGGTGGACCAGTGGCCAATGTCAGCATATATTGCGAGGACCTCGGCAGTGTGGCAGCAGTTGTGTGGAGGTTGCACAGGTACCTATGTGAGCATCTATAAACAGGAATCGGGACCAGGTAGGCAGCAAGCACGACGAGGTAGAGCGGTGGCTGATGTGAGCATCAGCTGCCAGGATCAGAGCCAGGTTGGTAGTAGACGCGAGGAGGTAGAGTGGACGCCGATGTTAACATCTATTGCCAGGGCTTAGGCCAGTGTGGTAGTAGGGGCGAAGTGGTGGATTGGTGGCCGATGTGTGTCTATCGTCAGTACCTGGGCTAGGGTGGCAGCAGGTGTGGGGAGGTTGTGTGATGACAGATGTGAGAGACCAATGCAAGGGCGTCAATCGCCAGCGCCTGGGCCAGGGTGGCAGCAGGTGTTGGGATGTGCAGCAGTGGCCAAAAATCATTGTCTACTGCCAGAACATGGGCCTGGGCAGCAGAAGGTGCTAGGAGGTGGAGAGGTGGCTGATGTGTCTATTGCCAGGGCCCAGACCAGGTTGGTTGCAGGAGCAAGGTGGTGGCACAGGGGCTGATGTGAAATTCTATTGCCACGACCTGGGCCAGGGTGGCAGGTGGTATGGGGAACTGGCATGGTAGCCAATGTTAGTGCCTATTTCAAGGACTTGGGCCAGTGTGAAAGCAGATGTGGGGAAGTGGAGCGGTGGCCAATGTGAGCGTCTACTGCCAGGCCTGGGCCAAGGTGGTAGCAGGTGCAAAGAGGTTGTGTGGTTGCCGATGCGAGTGTTTATCGACAGGTTCTGGGCCATGGTGGCTGCAGGCATGAACAGGTTGTGCGGCAGCCAATGTGAGCATCTGCTGCCAGGACTGGATTAGGGTGGCAGCCGGCATGAGCAGGTGGGTCAGTGGGCAATGTGAGTGTCTATTGCAAGGACCTTGTAGGGTGGCAGCAGTTGTGTGAAGGTGGCACAATCGCTGATTTCCAGGACTTGTGGCGAGGTTGGCAGCAGGCACAAAGAGGTGGAGCAGTTCCTGATGTGAGCAACTACGGCCAGGATGTGGGCCAGGGTGGCAGCAGGTTCGAGGAGGTAGAGTAAAGGCTGAGGTGAGTGTCTATTGCCAGGAGATGGGCCAGTGTGGCTGCAGGGGCGGCAAGGTGGAGCGGTGGCCGAAGTAAGTGTTTTTCTTGACAGGAACTGGACCCGGACAGCAGCTGGTGTGAAGAGGTGATGCGGTGGCCGATGTAAGCACTTATTGCCTTGAAATGGATTAGGGTGGTAGCCAGCACGATCTGGTGGAGCATTGGCCAATGTCAGCATGTATTGTGAGGGCCTGTGCAGGATGACAGCAGTTATGTGAAGATGGCATGGTGTCTAATGTGAGCGTCTACTGCCAGGGTCTGGAACAGGGAGGGCAGCAGGCGTGAGGAGGTAAGGTGGAGGTTGATGTGAGGGTTTGTTGCCAGGACCTGGGCAAGTGTGGCAGTAGGGGTGGCAAGGTGGAGTGGTGGCTGATGTTACTGTTTACTGCCAGGACCTGGGCCAGGGTACCATCAGGTAGGGGGAGGTGAGTGATGGCAGATGGCAGCGACCACTGCCAGTGCCTTGGCCAGGGGTGCAGCAGGTGTGGGGAGGTGTAGCAGTGGCCAGTGTGATCGTCTATTGCCAAAACCAGGGCCAGGTTTGCAGGAGGCGTGAAGAGGTGGCATGGTCGCCGATGTGAGCGTCTATTGCCAAGCCTCAGGGCCAGTTTGGCAGTAGGAACAACGAGGTGGAGCTGTGGCAGATGTGAGCATCTATTGTTTCATGGGAAGCCGGCGCATAGAGTTTCGGTTTGGGCCAATTTGAGTGTCTATTGCCAAGACATGGTCCACGGCGGTAGCAGGTGAGGGAGTGTGGTGTGGTGGCTGATGTGAGCGTCTATTGCCAGCCCCTGGGTGAGGGAAGCAGGAGGTGTAAGGTGGTGGCGACGTGTCAGATGTGAGCATCTACTGCTAGGGCCTGAACCAGGGTGGCGGCTGTTGTGGAGAGGTGGGGAGGTGGTGTGGTGGCAGATGTTACCGTCATTTGCCACGGCCTGGGCCAGGGTGGCAGTATGCGCTAAGAGGTGGCACAGAGGTTGATTTGATCGTCTATTGCCAGAACCTGGATCAGGATGGCAGCAGGCTCGAAGAGGTCAAGCGGTGGCTGATGTGAGCATCTATTGTTAGGACCTGGGCCATTGAGGAAGCAGGCACGAAGAGTTTGAGTCGATGCCAATTTGAGCGTCTATTGCCAGGACATGGAGCATGGCGGCAGAAGTTGAGAGGAAGTGGAACGGTGGCTGATATAAGTGTTTACTGCCAAGACCTGGGCTAGTTCGACAGCATGTGTGAGGAGGTGGCACTGTGTCTGATGTGACTGTCTCTTGCCATTACCTGGGCCAGTGTGGCAGCAGTCACGATTAGGTTGTGTGGAGGCTGATGTGAGCGGCTATTGCCAGGACCTGAGCCACAGTGGCAGCAGGCGCAAGAAGGTCGTATGTTGGCCAACGTGAGCATCTATTGCCTGGACCTATTTGAGGGAAGCAGCAGGTGTGGGGTGGTGGCTTGGTGGCAAATGTGAGCGTCTGTAGCCAGGATTTGGGCGAGGGTAGCAGAATGTGCAAGGAGGTGGAGCAGTGGTTGATGTGAGTATCTATTGCCAGGACATGTGTAATCGGATGACGTAGTGGGAGACGTGTTCAGGGTTGTAAGGCTTTGCTTTGTGGAAGAAGGTGGCTGTTTGTAGAATTCTGCTCTAGGCGCTACAGTCTGGAACCGCGCGACCTCGGGAATGAAAGTGTGTGATGTCCTTAGGTTAGTTAGGTTTACGTGGTTCTAAGTTCTAGGGGACTGATGAAACCATAGTGCTCAGAGCCATTTGAAACATTTTTTTAGCAATCTTTCTCTTTCTTGTTGATTCTCCCAATACATTTTCCGGTGGCTCAGCCCCACCACACGTGTTGTGGTGGAGCCTTGTTGATGCACGCAGTCCGTGGAACGCGACACCGGGCTCGGTCCACGGCTGCACAGGCTGTTGGAGGTTAGCAGCATGAGGCCTGGCCCAGCTCGCCTCCTGCAGATGCTGCGGCTCGTGACAACGCCGGGAGTCGCCAGTGCAGCAGCAGGCAATGCCCACCGCCAGCCGGTCTTCAGAGGCAGCGTCACTGACGATGACGACGTTACAGCGACCAGATGCCTATTCGATTGAACCGAATGCTGACGCCCTTAAATAGCGCAAGCCACTGTTGAATCCCCGGGTACGCAGCGGGGTGTCTGTTAGAAGGTTCTTGATGAGTTGGCTAACACACCCACACCACACGCGGCCCGCGCCTGTGTAATTCTGCTAATGCTGCGTTCTGATGATTCTTGTGCACGTACACACATACCGACGCTCGTTGCAAAACTATGTCACCTGCATAATGCACTGTCCAGCCTTCGTCCACCGTTTGCCGTGAACCTGGCGCATCGCGCACTGAAACACACCAAATCACAATTTCGCACTGTATTTCCTAAAAATCACCCCCTGTCCTCTACAACTGTGCCAGGGTGGCAGCAGGAGCAAGGAGGTGGCACGGAGGTCGATGATCTCGGCCTGGGTGGCAGCCTTCACTTGCAGGTGGACCAGTGGCCAATGTCAGTATATATTGCGAGGACCACGGCAGTGTGGCAGCAGTTGTGTGGAAGTTGCACGGGTACCTATGTGAGCATCTATTACCAGGATTCGGTGCCAGGTAGGCAGCAAGCACGACGAGGTAGAGCGGTGGCTGATGTGAGCATCAACTGCCAGGATCTGAGCCAGGTTGGTAGTAGGCGCGAGGAGGTAGAGTGGACGCCGATGTTAGCATCTATTGCCAGGGCTTAGGCCAGTGTGGTAGTAGGGGCGAAGTGGTGGATTGGTGGCCGATGTGTGTCTATCGTCAGTACCTAGGCTAGGGTGGCAGCAGGTGTGGAGAGGTTGTGTGATGACAAATATGAGTGGCCAATGCAAGGGCGTCAATCGCCAGGGCCTGGGCCTGGGTGGCAGCAGGTGTGGGGATGTGCAGCAGTGGCCAAAAATCATTGTCTATTGCCAGAACATGGGCCCGGGTAGCAGAAGGTGCTAGGAGGTGGAGAGGTGACTGATGTGAGTGCCTATTGCCAGGGCCCAGACCAAGTTGGTAGCAGGAGCAAGGAGGTGGCACAGAGGCTGATTTGAATTTCTACTGCCACGACCTGGGCCAGGGTGGCTGGTGGTATGGGGAACTGGCATGGTAGCCGATGTTAGTGCCTATTACAACGACTTGGGCCAGTGTGGCAACAGATGTGGGGAAGTGGAGCGGTGGCCAATGTGAGCGTCTACTGCCAGGCCTGGGCCAAGGTGGCAGCAGGTGCAAAGAGGTTGTGTGGTTGCCGATGTGAGTGTTTATCGACAGGTTCTGGGCCAGGATGGCTGTAGGCATGAAGAGGTGGTGCGGCAGCCGATGTGAGCATCTACTGCCAGGACCTGGATTAGGGTGGCAGCCGGCATGAGCAGGTGGGGCAGTGGGCAATGTGAGTGTCTATTGCAAAGACCTTGTAGGGTGGCAGCAGTTGTGTGAAGGTGGCACAGTCGCTGATTTCCAGGACTTGTGGCGAGGTTGGCAGCATGCACAACGAGATGGAGCAGTTCCTGATGTGAGCGACTATGGCCAGGATGTGGGCCAGGGTGGCAGCAGGTTCGAGGAGGTAGAGTAAAGGCTGAGGTGAGTGTCAATTGCCAGGACACGGGCCAGTGTGTCAGCAGGGGCGACGTGGTGGAGCGGTGGCCGAAGTAAGTGTTTTTCTTGACAGGAACTGTGCCAGGTGGCAGCAGGTGTGAAGAGGTGTCATTGTGGCCGTAGTGAGCATTTATTGGCAGGACCTGGGCCAGGGTGCCAAGGTGCGAGGAGGTTGCGTGGTTTTACAATGTGTGTGTCCCTCGCCACGTCCTTGACCAGTGTAACAGCAAGAGCAAGGAGGTGGCACAGGGGCCAATGTGAGGTTCTACTACTGAGACCTGGGCCTGGGTGGCAGCCAGTATGGGGAGGTGGTGCATTAGCCCATGCAAGCGCCTATTCTGAGAACCTGGCCCAGGGCAGCAGCAGTAGCGAGGAGGTGGAGCACTGGCCGAAGTGACTGTCTATTGAAGGGACCTGGGCCAGGATGGCATCAGATGTTAGGAGGTTGCTGGTGAGAGTGTCTATTGCCATGACCAGGGCCAGGGTGGCAGCAGGCGGGAGGATGTGGCATGGTGGCTGAAGTGAGCATCTAATAGTAGGAGCTGGTCCATGGAGGCAAGAGGAGTGAGGGGATGTAGTGTAGCCGATGTAAGTGTCTATTGCCAGGGCCTGGGCCAAGGTGGCAGCATCATCAAGGAGGTGGCACAGAGGCCGATGTGAGTTTCTTTTGCCATGACCTGGGCCAGGGTGGCAGCCAGTGTGTGGAAGTGGCACGGTAGAAAATGTGAGCGTCTATTTCTAGGACCTGGGCCAGGGTGGCAGCAGGTGTCGGGAAATGGAGCAGTGGCCAATGTGAGCATCTATTGCCACGATCTGGGCCAGGGTTGCAGCATCCCTGAATATGGAAGTTAATAGGAATATAAAAAAGGGAGGAAGGTTTATCAGTTTAGCGAGAGTAATAGAAGGCAGATTTCAGACTACCTAACACATCAAAACGAAAATTTCTGTTCCGACACTGACAATGTTGAGTGTTTATGGAAAAAGTTCAAGGCAATCGTAAAATGCGTTTTAGACAGGTACGTGCAGAGTAAAACTGTGGGGGACGGGAAAAACCTACCGTGGTACAACAACAAAGTTAGGAAACTACTGCGAAAGCCAAGAGAGCTTCACTCCAAGTTTAAACGCAGCCAAAACCTCTCAGACAAACAGAAACTAAACGATATCAAAGTTAGCCTAAGGAGGGCTATGCGTGGAGCGTTCAGTGGATTCGAAAGTAAAATTCTATGTACCGACTTGACAGAAAATCCTAGGAAGTTCTGGTCTTACGTTAAATCAGTAAGTGGCTCGAAACAGCATATCCAGACACACCGGGATGATGGCATTGAAACAGAGGATGACACGCGTAAAGCTGAAATTCTAAACACCTTTTTGCAAAGCTGTTTCACAGAGGAAGACCACACTGCAATTCCTTCTCTAAATCCTCGTACAAACTAAAAAATGGCTGACATCGAAATAAATGTCCAAGGAATAGAAAAGCAACTGGAATCACTCAATAGAGGAAAGTCCACTGGACCTGACGGGATACCAATTCGATTCTACACAGAGTACGCGAAAGAACTTGCCCCCCTTCTAACAGCCGGGTACCTCAAGTCTCTAGAGGAACTGAGGGTTCCAAATGATTGGAAAAGAGCACAGGTAGTCCCAGTCTTCAAGAAGGGTCGTCGAGCAGTTGCGCAAAACTATAGACCTATATCTCTGACCTCGATCTGTTGTAGAATTTTAGAACATGATTTTTGCTCGAGTATCATGTCGTTTCTGGAAACCCAGAATCTACTATGTAGGAATCAACATGGATTCCGGAAACAGCGATCGTGTGTGACCCAACTCGCTTTATTTGTTCATGAGACCCAGAAAATATTAGATACAGGCTCCCAGGTAGATGCTACTTTTCTTGACTTCCGGAAGGCGTTCGATACGGTTCCGCACTGTCACCTGATAAACAAAGTAAGAGCCTACGGAATATTTATTTTTTTTATTTATTTATTTATTGTTCCGTGGGACCATATTTAGGAGAAGTCTCCATGGTCATGGAACGAGTCAATACATGAAATTATAACACGATTGTAGAAACAGATAAAATGAAATATAAGAAACATATTCAGGCGACAAGTCGTTAGTTTAAATAAAGAAAATCAAGAATGTAACACTGGAATTTGCTTAATTTTTTATCTCTTCCAGGAGCTCCTCGACCGAATAGAAGGAGTGAGCCATGAGGAAACTCTTCAGTTTAGACTTAAAAGTGTTTGGGCTACTGCTAAGATTTTTGAGTTCTTGTGGTAGCTTATTGAAAATGTATGCAGCAGAATACTGCACTCCTTTCTGCACAAGAGTCAAGGAAGTTCATTCCACATGCAGATTTGATTTCTGCCTAGTATTAACTGAGTGAAAGCTGCTAACTCTTGGGAATAAGCTAATATTGCTAACAACAAACGACATTAAAGAAAATACATACTGTGAGGGCAATGTCAAAATTCCCAGACTATTGAATAGGGGTCGACAAGAGGTTTTCGAACTTACACCATACATAGCTCGAACATCCCGTTTTTGAGCCAAAAATACCCTTTTTGAATCAGAAGAATTACCCCAAAAAATAATCCGTCCAAAACCTCACAGAGAAAAGAGACTATAGCATTTTCAGTTGTTAAGCCATTTCTAAAACCAAACTGTACATTTGACAGCAAATTATGTGAATTTAAATGCTGCAGTAACCTTGTATATACAACCCTCTCGATAACTTTAGCAAACACCGATGGCATAGAAATAGGTCTATAATTGACAACATTATCCCTGTCACCCTTTTTATAAAGTGGCTTCACTACCGAGTACTTTAATCGGTCAGGAAACCGACCACTCCTAAAGGAAAAGTTACAGATATGGCTAAGTATTGAGCTAACATACGTGGAACAATACTTCAGTATTCTGCTAGATACCCCGTCATATCCATGAGAGTTCTTGGTCTTTAGTGATTTAATTATTAACTCAATCTCCCCCTTGTCAGTATCATGGAGGAGCATTTCAGGTAACAGTCTCGGAACACTTTTTTCTAAGAGCGCTATATGATTCCCTGTTGGGACTAGGTTTCTATTTAGTTCACCTGCTATATTCAGAAAGTGATTATTAAGTACTGTACATATATGCGACTTATCAGTAACACGGACATCCCCACTACGCACTGATTCTATATTCTCGACCTGTCTCTGCAGACCAGCCACTTCCTTTACGACTGACCATATGGTTTTAATTTTATCCTGAGACTTAGCTATTCTATCTGCATACCACATACTTTTTGCCTTCCTAATAACTTTTTTAAGCACCTTACAATACTGTTTGTAATGGGCTGCTGCATTTAGATTTTGACTGTTTCTAACGTTTTGATATAATTGCCACTTTGTTCTACAAGATATTCTTATCCCTTTAGTCACCCACCCAGGCTGCCTGTTTGTGTTAGTACCCTGTTTTGAACGTTCTAACGGAAAGCAACTTTCAAAGAGCACGAGAAAAGTCTTGAGGAAAGCATTATATTTATCGTCTACTGTATCAGCACTATAAACATCTTGCCACTCTTGTTCCTTGATATGGTTTACAAAAGTCTGTACAGCAACTGGATCAGCTTTCCTAAAAAGTTGGTAACTATATTTAACATGTGTTGCAGCACAAAAATCTTTTAGACTTAAAATTTGTGCATCATGATCTGAAAGGCCATTCACCTTTTTGCTAACAGAATGCCCTTCTAATAATGACGAATGGACAAAAATATTGTCTGTGGTTGTTCTACTGTTCCCTTGCACTCTCGTTGGAAAGAATACGGTTTGCATAAGATTATATGATTTAAGGAGGTCTACCAGCATCCTTTTCCTTGCACAATCACTTATACAATTAATATTGAAGTCACCACATATAACTAACTTTTTGTATTTCCTATAAAGTGAACCAAGGACCTCCTCTAGCATTAGCAAAAATGTTGTGAAATCGGAGTCTGGGGATCTATAAATAACAACAGTAAGAAGTTTAGCTCCACTAAATTTAACCACACCTGCACAACATTCAAACCCCTTTTCAGTGCAGTACTTTGAAACATCAATTGACTCAAATGGGATACCGTTTTTCACATACATGGCTACTCCCCCACACCGCAAAGAGCTCCTAGAAAAGCTGCCAGCCAACCTGTATCCTGGTAAAGGAAGCCTCTGAATTATCTCCTTATTTAAGAAGTGTTCAGATATACCAATAATTTCAGAGTCAACATCTATAAGCAGTTCACTAACTTTATCTCTAATACCTTGTATATTTTGATGAAATATACTAATTTCCTCATTAATTGGATACCCAAGCTTTGTAGAAAGTGGTTTCTTTGTTAGAGAGACTTCCCTTAAGCAGGAATACCCATCAGCTGACTTCAATCTAAAAAAGGTACAGCTTTAACACCCACAACTACCGGAATTTTCCCATGAGTGATCACACCACCCCCACCTATGCTGTCACCTATAAGTTTTGCCAACCTCCCCTTCCCATACCTGTTGAGGTGCAGGCCACGTCTAGTGAAACCCGTCCTACTGATAGACTCCACCGACACCACTGAAATGTGACTCATGCCTTCTGTCATCAGCGCACCCCCAAGTCTCATGTTATTACGCCTGACGGCTGTATTAAGATGAGGCCGATCGTGACGCTGAAACAGTTCCACTAAATGCACATTGGTGTTGCCAGTCTGAGTGGCTATCTTTTCCAGGTCACCATCTATGTGGTACTCCCCATCCCTATCAATACTATTACCAGCCCCACCCACAATCACTATCTGATCCTCTTTAGTAAAATCCCTACATAACCCCCCTATGTTAAAAGTCACCTGAGCCAATCCTGCATTAGGCTTCACAATGCTGGTGACCTGGTACTTACTCCCCAAAACTTCCTGCAACTGCTGGCCTACACCTCTACCATGAGAACTACCTAACAGCAGAACCTTCTTTTTTCTCTTAGACTTTGCAACTGTCCTAGCCACCGTAACTGCTGAGGTCTGCTGCATACTTCCTATATCTACAGCTACTAGAGATTCCTCTCCACTAGACTCTGACAGTTGGTCATATCTATTACAAACACCAATAGTAAAACTATCTGAAAATCTCCTTCTCCTAGCAGATCTCTTGCCAACAGCCAGCTCCCATTCCCCAACCCCCTTCTCCCTCCTCATCCTATCTAGCTCCTCCTGTGCGTTTTTCAACGGCACCTGAAGGGCACAGATCTTACGCTCCTGCTCCTCTATCAACTTACTCTTGCTACATAACCTGCAATTCCAGGAGAGGATCTCACCAGAATGCCCACTGGCTTCCCCACTGCATTCCCTCCAGTGAAAATACTTCGAAAAAGTATCACACCGCAATCCACTACTCACGAACCTACGGCAAAGCCCACACTTCTCACTCATGGTAAAATTTTACAATTATTGAAACAAGAAAACAACTTTATCTAAGTTCCGCTACTACAATAAGAAGATGTTAAAAACTGACTACAATTATCACAAACTTGCTCTACAAGGAAAGTAACTATTATTATTGGCAGTATTAATCAACAACAAACGAGAATTTAACAAAATACTAACACAGAAAGAAAATCAAACGTCTAATGACAGTAACGAAACTGAAAATTTCTTCTGAAGTTATTTCACCGGAAAACACCAAGAACACCGGTTGAAGACTACTAAAGTTCCTAAATAAACTACTATACACAAACAATTAATTAGTACTTAGCTTTCGATGCGCCGCTACAGCTGCAACTGGTCAGCGCGGAATGTAAACACGGGTAAGGGGTTAAGTTGCTCGATACGAAACACTCACAAATATCAGGTCACAACACAAGAAATGCAGAGGTGAATGAAGAAACCACTAATAAGTCACTTATATAGTAAATATTGTCACAAAAACAGTTAAAATATATATCTGAAACCTAAAAATAGATGAAAACTAAGAGAGCGATCTCACACGCAGTCACGCGCTTATGACGTCAGCTCTGTGGCTGGATTGAAGAGTTTTTAGCAAACAGAACACAGCGTGTTGTTATCAATGTTTAATAAACTCAAGTGGCAGACAATGCAAGAGAGGCGCTCTGCATCGCGGTGTAGATTGCTCGCCAGGTTTCGAGAGGGTGCGTTTTTGGATGAGGTATCGAATATATTGCTTCCCCCTACTTATACCTCCCGAGGAGATCACGAATGTAGAATTAGAGAGATTAGAGCGCGCACGGAGGCTTTCAGATAGTCGTTCTTCCCGCGTACCATACGCGACTGGAACACGAAAGGGAGGAAATGACAGTGGCACGTAAAATGCCCCCCGCCACACACCTTTAAGTGGCTTGCGGAGTATAAATGTAGATGTAGATGTAGATGTAGAGGTGGAGCAATGGCTGACGTGTCTATTGACGGGCTCAGGTAGGATTTTCTCGGAAATACACTCCTGGAAATGGAAAAAAGAGCACATTGACACCCGTGTGTCAGACCCACCATACTTGCTCCGGACACTGTGAGAGGGCTGTACAAGCAATGATCACACGCACGGCACAGCGGACACACCAGGAACCGCGGTGTTGGCCGTCGAATGGCGCTAGCTGCGCAGCATTTGTGCACCGCCGCCGTCAGTGTCAGCCAGTTTGCCGTGGCATACGGAGCTCCATCGCAGTCTTTAACACTGGTAGCATGCCGCGACAGCGTGGACGTGAACCGTATGTGCAGTTGACGGACTTTGAGCGAGGGCATATAGTGGGCATGCGGGAGGCCGGGTGGACGTACCACCGAATTGCTCAACATGTGGGGCGTGAGGTCTCCACAGTACATCGATGTTGTCGCCAGTGGTCGGCGGAAGGTGCACGTGCCCGTCGACCTGGGACCGGACCGCAGCGACGCACGGATGCACGCCAAGACCGTAGGATCCTACGCAGTGCCGTAGGGGACCGCACCGCCACTTCCCAGCAAATTAGGGACACTGTTGCTCCTGGGGTATCGGCGAGGACCATTCGCAACCGTCTCCATGAAGCTGGGCTACGGTCCCGCACACCGTTAGGCCGTCTTCCGCTCACGCCCCAACATCGTGAAGCCCGCCTCCAGTGGTGTCGCGACAGGCGTGAATGGAGGGACGAATGGAGACGTGTCGTCTTCAGCGATGAGAGTCGCTTCTGCCTTGGTGCCAATGATGGTCGTATGCGTGTTTGGCGCCGTGCAGGTGAGCGCCACAATCAGGACTGCATACGACCGAGGCACACAGGGCCAACACCCGGCATCATGGTGTGGGGAGCGATCTCCTACACTGGCCGTACACCACTGGTGATCGTCGAGGGGACACTGAATAGTGCACGGTACATCCAAACCGTCATCGAACCCATCGTTCTACCATTCCTAGATCGGCAAGGGAACTTGCTGTTCCAACAGGACAATGCACGTCCGCATGTATCCCGTGCCACCCAACGTGCTCTAGAAGGTGTAAGTCAACTACCCTGGCCAGCAAGATCTCCGGATCTGTCCCCCATTGAGCATGTTTGGGACTGGATGAAGCGTCGTCTCACGCGGTCTGCACGTCCAGCACGAACGCTGGTCCAACTGAGGCGCCAGGTGGAAATGGCATGGCAAGCCGTTCCACAGGACTACATCCAGCATCTCTACGATCGTCTCCATGGGAGAATAGCAGCCTGCATTGCTGCGAAAGGTGGATATACACTGTACTAGTGCCGACATTGTGCATGCTCTGTTGCCTGTGTCTATGTGCCTGTGGTTCTGTCAGTGTGTTCATGTGATGTATCTGACCCCAGGAATGTGTCAATAAAGTTTCCCCTTCCTGGGACAATGAATTCACGGTGTTCTTATTTCAATTTCCAGGAGTGTATATGATGAGGTAAGATAATGGAAAATAAATAATGATGTAAGAAATATGTGAACATATAAATGCAGAAAGCATGTTTTAATACAATTTTTTTGTGTGTGAACAAATGTTGAAATAAGAGGAAAGATCTACGGAATGAAGTTTTGCTTTGGACTGCAGTAACAAATGTTACACTGAAAACAAACCCCGTCTTTCCTTTTGTGTTATTCCGCTATGTGTTTGTGTACCCTTGTGTATTTATGTTTGTCCTAACGTTATGTGTTTAGCAAACAACATTCATGTTACAGAAATTTTCTATTTCTGAGCTACACACACTATGATGAGAAATACTGTTACACTCAAATTTAATTTGCATTAATAATATGTTATTTACTTCGTAAAGATGATTAGACACTATTCACGAAAGATATTCTGATCTTTTATGTATTTACTTATGTCATAATTCCTGTAGCACTGATGTGTACGTTTATTTCCATTCTTTTGTAAAGGCTATATCACTACAAATGTTATGTGTATTATTGTTTTTAATGATGTTTTCTGTACCTTTGTAATTGTATTCTCATGTTATAAAATTGCAATTGACACTACTTCATCAAATTAAGTAACTTATGTAAGCATTCATTTCATAGTGAACATTTCTGTTGGGAATAGTATATGCACAATATGTGAGAAGTTGAGACTCTTAGTGCTTGCTCGTGCGTTAATAATTGAGCAAGGGACTGGTTAACAGCATTGCTGGTTCTATGGACAATTCCAAAAACATTGTGAGTGCATAAGTAATGGTTTAAGGACTTGCTATATTGTCCGTAAGACTCTTCGATGGTGATTGTGCACCTGCACAGCCGCAACAGGTGGCTGCTGACCATCTCTACAGTGACTGCAGTGGGTCTGCACTTTTGATGACCCCCCACCACTACCATACTCTCTACCAGGACTCCTGTGGGTCTGCTCTGTGATGACCTACCATCCAATATTCTTCAAAAATTCGAATGACTGTGTTTTGGGTTTGTTCTGTTGTGGCCCATTACCTCTCTGCATGTCATGATTGAGCACTGTCTTTCCGTTGGAAGAACAACATTATATCTTCGAGACTGCATGGACATTAACTACTTACGTGTGCATTTTCTTTTACTGCTCAGAGATTCAGAAAAAAAGAAAACTGTAATTACTATCGTTATGAATGATCTGGACTGTCTTTATGAGAACAATTCTTGCTTTTGACCTACATTGCATCAAAAGTGTGTGCATTTGATATCTTTGTTATTGTAATTATGAAAAATTATATCAAACCATTATTGGCCACGGCTCAAAACAATTTGTAACATTTTCTGTGGGGAGCATGATGGCTATGTAGGTTAGGTTTTTATGTTGGTAACGCCACATAGCTCTCTGTATGAAAATCCCTGACTGTGTTGTGTGCAGCCTGTTGCTGGTTTGTGTTGTTGGAATATTTACTATAGTAGTGTTAGGCAGCGGAATGTGAACAGTGCGTAACGTTGCGCAGTTGGATGTGTGCCACCAGCAGTAGTGGATGTGAGGAGAGAGATGGCAGAATTTTAAGAGTGGACGATCTGGACATATGTCTGCCAGAAAGAGTAAATTTGGAATACTGGATATCACGAACTGACATATATATATTATGAATTTTGAACATTCTTAAAGTACATACATTGATTGTTCTCTATCAAAATCGTTCATTTGCTGACTATGTCTATCAGTAGTTATAGTTAGTGCCTTCAGTAGCTAGAACCTTTTATTTAGCTGGCAGTAGTGCCGCTCGCTGTTTTGCAACAGTTCGAGTAACGAAGAGTTTTGTGAGGTAAATGATTCATGAAAGGTAGAGGTTACTGATAGTCAGGGCCATTCTTTTGTAGCGATTTTTGAAAGTCAGATTGCGTTGCGCAAAGATATTGTGTGCCAGTTTAGTGTTGATCCGAATAAGTAAAGAGATTAATGACTCAGTACATTTAGTTTTGCCCAGATGTTTGAAAATCAAATAATTTAGAGGATTATAAGCTCAGTAATTAATTAATTTTTCGAAGGATATGTTTCAAATTGTGTGGAGGTGGCACAGTGGCCGATGTGAGCGTCCACTGCCAGGATCTGGAACAGGGAGGGCAGCAGGCGTGAGGAGGTAAGGTGGAGGCTGATGTGAGGGTTTGTTGCCAGGACCTGGGCAAGTGTGGCAGTAGGGGTGGCGAGGTGGAGAGGTGGCTGATATTACTGTTTACTGCCAGGACCTGGGCCAGGGTGGCAGCAGGTAGGGGGAGGTGAGTGATGGCAGATGTCAGCGACCATTGCCAGTGACTTGGCCAGGGGGCAGCAGGTGTGGGGAGATGTAGCAGCGGCCAATGTGATCGTCTATTGCCAAGACCAGGGCCAGGTTGGCAGGTGGCATGAAGAGGTGGAGTGGTGACCGATGCGAACGTCTATTGCCAGGACCTGGGTTTGACTGGCAGCCAGCACAAGCAGGTGGAGCAGTGACCAATGCGAGCGTTTATTGCATGTAACTGGGCAGGGTGACACAAGTTGTGTTGAGATGGCATGGTCGCCGATGTGAGCGTCTATTGCCAAGACTCAGGGCCAGTTTGGCAGTAGGAACAACGAGGTGGAGCAGTGGCTGATGTGAGCATCTATTGCCTCAGGGGAAGCCGGCGCATAGAGTTCGGGTTTGGGCCAAATTGAGTGTCTATTGCCAAGACATGGGCCACGGCGGTAGCAGTTGAGGGAGTGTGGTGTGGCGGCTGATGTGAGCGTTTATTGCCAGCCTCAAGGGTGAGTTAAGCAGCAGGTGTAAGGTGGTGGCGACGTGGCAGATGTGAGCATCTACTGCTAGGGCCTGAACCAGGGTGCCGGCTGTTGTGGAGAGGTGGTGAGGTGGTGTGGTGGCAGATGATACCGTCATTTGCCACGGCCTGGGCCAGGGTGGCAGTATGCGCTAAGAGGTGGCACAGAGGTTGATTTGATCGTCTATTGCCAGAACCTGGACCAGGATGGCAGCAGGCTCGAAGATGTCAAGCGGTGGCTGATGTGAGCATCTATTGTCAGGACCTGAGCCATGGAGGAAGCAGCCACGAAGAGTTTGAGTGGATGCCAAATTGAGCGTCTATTGCCAGGACATGGATCATGGCGGCATAAGACGAGAGGAAGTGGAACGGTGGCTGATATAAGTGTTTACTGCCAAGACCTGGGCTAGGGCGACAGCGTGTGTGAGCAGTTGGCACTGTGTCTGATGTGACTGTCTCTTGCCATTACCTGGGCCAGTGTGGCAGCAGTCACGGTTAGGTGGTGTGGAGGCTGATGTGAGCGATAATTGCCAGGACCTGAGCCACGGTGGCAGCAGGCGCAAGAAGGTCGTATGTTGGCCAACGTGAGCTTCTATTGCCTGGACCTATTTGAGGGAAGCAGCAGGTGTGGGGTGGTGGCTTGGTGGCAAATATGAGCGTCTATAGCCAGGATTTGGGCGAGGGTAGCAGAATGTGCAAGGAGGTGGAGCAGTGGTTGATGTGAGTGTCTATTGCCAGGACCTGTGTAATCGGATGACCGGAGTGGGAGACATGTTCAGGGTTGTAAGGGTTGGCTTTGTGAAAGAAGGTGGGTGTTTGCAGAATTCTTCTCTAGGTGCTACAGTCTGGAACCGCGCGACCTCGGGAATGAAAGTATGTGATGTCCTTAGGTTAGTTAGGTTTATGTAGTTCTAAGTTCTAGGGGACTGATGAACCCATAGTGCTCAGAGCCATTTGAAACATTTTTTTAGCAATCTTTCTCTTTCTTGTTGATTCTCCCAATACATTTTCCGGTGGCTCAGCCCCACCACACGTGTTGTGGTGGAGCCTTGTTGATGCACGCAGTCCGTGGAACGCGACACCGGGCTCGGTCCACGGCTGCGCAGGCTGTTGGAGGTTAGCAGCACGAGGTCTGGCCCAGCTCGCCTCCTGCAGATGCTGCGGCTCGTGACAATGCCGGGAGTCGCCAGTGGAGCAGCAGCCAATGCCCACCGCCAGCCGGTCTTCGGAGGCAGCGTCACTGACGATGACGACGTTACAGCGACCAGATGCCTATTCGATCGAACCGAATGCTGGCGCCCTTAAATAGCGCAAGCCGCTGTTGAATCTCCGGGTACGCAGTGGGGTGTCTGTTAGAAAGTTTTTGATGTGTTGGCTAACACACCCACACCACACGCGGCCCGCGCCTGTGTAATTCTGCTAATGCTGCGTTCTGATGATTGCTGTGCACGTACACACATACCGACGCTCGTTGCAAAACTATGTCACCTGCATAGTGCACTGTCCAGCCTTTGTCCACCGTTTGCTGTGAAGCTGGCGCATCGCGCACTGAAACACACCAAATCACAATTTCGCACCGTATTTCCTAAAAATCACCCCCTGTCTTCTACAACTGTGCCAGGGTGGCAGCAGGAGCAAGTAGGTGGCACGGAGGTCGATGATCTCGGCCAGGTTGGCAGCCTTCACTTGCAGGTGGACCAGTGGCCAATGTCAGCATATATTGCGAGGACCTCGGCAGTGTGGCAGCAGTTGTGTGGAGGTTGCACGGGTACCTATGTGAGCATCTATTACCAGGAATCTATGCCAGGTAGGCAGCAAGCACGACGAGGTAGAGCGGTGGCTGATGTGAGCATCAACTGCCAGGATGTGAGCCAGGTTGGTCGTAGGTGCGAGGAGGTAGAGTGGACACCGATGTTAGCATCTATTGCCAGGGCTTAGGCCAGTGTGGTAGTAGGGGCGAAGTGGTTGATTGGTGGCCGATGTGTGTCTATTGTCAGTACCTGGGCTAGGGTGGCAGCAGGTGTGGGGAGGTTGTGTGATGACAGATGTGAGTGACCAATGCAAGGGCGTCAATCGCCAGGGCCTGGGCCAGGCTGGCAGCAGGTGTGGGGATGTGCAGCAGTGGCCAAAAATCATTGTCTATTGCCAGAACATGGGCCCAGGTAGCAGAAGGTGCTAGGTGGTGGAGAGGTGACTGATGTGAGTGTCTATTGCAAGAGCCCAGACCAGGTTGGTAGCAGGAGCAAGGAGATGGAACAGAGGCTGATGTGAATTTCTATTGCCACGACCTGGGCCAGGGTGGCAGGTGGTATGGGGAACTGGCATGGTAGCCGATGTTAGTGACTATTTCAAGGACTTGGGCCAGTGTGGCAGGAGATTTGGGGAAGTGGAGCGGTGGCCAATGTGAGCGTCTACTGCCAGGCCTGGGCCAAGGTGGCAGCAGGTGCAAAGAGGTTGTGTGGGTTGTCGATGTGAGTGCTTATCGACAGGTTCTGGGTCAGGGTGGCTGTAGCCATGAAGAGGTGGTGCGGCAGCCGATGTGAGCATCTACTGCCAGGACCTGGATTAGGGTGGCAGCCGGCATGTGCAGGTGGGGCAGTGGGCAATGTGAGTGTCTACTGCAAGAACCTTGCAGGGTGGCAGCAGTTGTGTGAAGGTGGCACAGTCGCTGATTTCCAGGACTTGTGGCGAGGTTGGCAGCAGGCACAACGAGATGGAGCAGGTCCTGATGTGAGCGACTACGGCCAGGATGTGGGTCAGGGTGGCAGCAGGTTCGAGAAGGTAGAGTAACGGCTGAGGTGAGTATCTATTGCCAGGACATGAATCTCGACGCAATTTGTGTATTCCATCTTCATTGAGAGGTTCTGAACGTTACAATTAACTGTCAGTTTTGCGTCGGATTCGAAAAACTATACTCACACGAGAACGACCAAAGGGTGCCCGAGGTAGCATTAGACCCTTGGAGACAAGTCGGCTGGAGGACGATATATTGAATCTCGACGCAATTTGTGTATTCCATTGTCATTAAGAGGCTCTGAACGTTGCAATTAACTGTCAGTTTTGCGTCGGATTCGAAATACTAGACTCACAGGAGAACGACGGTAAGGTGCCAAAGGTGCTCAGAGTTATCAGCGAGCGGAACGCTGCCAAGCGCTGACGTAATCACATGCAACTGTTACATAAGCATATCTACTGTGATAGGCCCCTGAGGGGAGCCAGGGAGCAGGATACTGAGTGAGGTGTGGTGCTACAAAAGCATAAAATCGGTTCTCGGCTTTTGGCAAGATCAATGTGTAGTTTTTATTAATGATAATACACCATACAATCACCAACAAATTTACAATCTTCCATATTAGATGTAACGCTTATTTTAGACCAAATATAAATTTTTTCGTCGGAATTAATCTTACGTCTAGTCCTACAATTAAGTGACAATGAACCATAAGGTACTAAGTAAGAACGGGGGCGAGTTTGCCTGTGGAGAATAACATGTGCCCCGGCCCGCTTGTGGGCGAGTTTGTACAGGCGACTAAGCAGCGTGCGCTTGTATCTTGAGCTATAAATAGCTGCTGATTCAACTTCGCGCATTCATTATATGAATAGCATTATTCAAGAATGGGTCGCCGTTTTGGATATCGCCGTCGCAGACGAATACTGGTCTACAAACAATTGGTGAATATTACTGGCACTTATGGTACCGTTCCAGCGCCAGGTGCCAGTAAAATGGTATCAAATCTCAAGAAGATTGCTAGTCTACCTATATTGTCAGGTCCTAATTACTTCTTAGGAGGACGATGTATTGAATCGCGACGCAATTTGTGTGTTCCATCGTCATTAAGAGGTTCTGAACGTTACAATTAACTGTCAGTTTTGCGTCGGATTCGAAAAACTAGACTCACAGGAGAACGACCATAGGGTACCCGAGGTAGCAATAGACCCTTGGATAAAAGTCAGCTGGAGGACGATGTATTGAATCTCGACGCAATTTGTGTGTTCCATCGTCATTAACAGGCTCTCAACGTTACAATTAACTATCAGTTTTGCGTCGGATTCTTAAAACTAGACTCACAGGAGTACGACGATAATGTGCCAGAGGCCGCAATAGACCCTTGGAGACACGACGGCTGTGGGACGATGTATTGAATCTCGACGCAGTTTGTGTGTTCCATCGTCATTAAGACACTCTGAGCGTTACAATTAATTGTCAGTTTTGCGTCGGATTCGGAAAACTAGACTCACAGGAGAACCACTATGAGATGACCGACACAGCAATAGACCGTTGCAGACATTTGCGCTAGAGGACAATGCATTGAATCGCGACGCAATTTGTGTGTTACATGGTCATTTCTGTGTTTCGTTCCACACACTGGGCAAGATATTTTTAAAGCTTTTTATGAATACTACTGGGTGTACTGATTTCCGTTCAGTAGTAAACGTTTGAAATTGTCTATTTTTGATTAAACTTTCTTCCACTAATATTTTTGAACTACATGGTTTTGCTCCTTGGACATATGCTGTGTGCTCCGAACCGAAGCTACAGCTCTTCGCATTATCGACTACAGATTCCCCATTGTTGTATCGCGTATAAGTTTGTGCGTTGCCGAAACCATGGGCTGTTGGCGACAGAGGTTCCTGTTCCAAATGTTTTCTGCTTTGTGCTAAACCCTTCTCCAGGTCGGATATCCGTTTGTTCATATTCACTTGCCACTGCGGAATATCCTCACTGAGTATTTGTTTGATGGTTTGCACGTCGTTCTGTACCTGACTATTCACTGCGGTACTGAACGATTCAGAGCCTCTATTTGCTATGGCTGCTTGTACTTTGGAATTAATGTTCTTGTCAATCTCACACTCCTTCACTTCTAGCCATGAGTTGAATTCTGTTTCAATTTTAGTTGCTTGTTCGTTCCACTTCTGCTCTAGAAGCTGCGTGGAATCTATTTCTAGCTTTTCTACTCGATTGGCTAATACACCTATTTCGTCTACCCTGTTAGTGTTTGCTACTTGCAGGTTGTTGACCTGTTCAGTCAGCTCCTGCACGGCCTTAGGTATCGACTCATAATTCTGTTTCATATCTGCAATCTCTTTTTTCATGTTTTCTAACGATTGCACAAGTTGCTGGTCCCGCTCAGCTTGCCGGCGATCTCGCTCAGCTTGCTGGCGGTCTCGCTCGACTTGCAGTAGCGCAAATTCTGCCTGGTAATTCAGCACGCGCTCTAATATAGCCTGAAGCGAATACCCACCAGGCAGATTACCACTCTCTGGTTCCTGCTTTTCTGGTGGTGGTACAACTTCTTTCTCTACATCCCCTTGAGGACTAGTGGGCGGTGGCACCACTTCCTGTGCCCCTGCCCCCACATTCTCACATGTTATATCCTCAAAGAGAGTACTAGTACTACTTGAGGTACCCGGTTCCACATTTCCTGCACTAACTAATTGTTGTTCCTCAGTATCCATATTGCTCGGACGTTGACTACGCAACTTAACCATATTCATAAATTGCTTACTAAACCACAAAGTCTGACAGTTTTGCCCCTTGCACACAAAATACGTTAATTTATCTACACTAACTGCACACTAAAAATTACTATCTACCATCAACTTTGTCCTGTCACAAACACTAACATCAAACTACGCACAATATGCACACCACTAGCGAAATGAGATCACTTCACTGGAGCTCGACTTCTACAAACAGGACAACTACACTGTAGTCTTACCTTTAGTTTATCTTATCTCGGGGTTCGGCTGCCCCCGGATTACGTAGTCGTTACAGCTTCTCAGTACTATCAGGATCGTCTTCTCAGACTCGTTTGCAGTAGTACGTTTTGTCATGAAAGAGTGTTTACACATTCATTAATACATAGCATTGATCATGATATACATACATACATTTATCACTGAATACATATATATCTACACATACATAACAATCAACACTGAAAGAAAAATATATAAAATTTTATATTTGTGGCCACTGCAAATTCGGGCCCCGCGTTTTTGGGCGACAGTTTCGCGTTTTTTATTATCGCATATACGAAAAGAGCCGCGAAATATCTGTTAATAATGCTGTGCTTTGCTTTTCTTTATCATCATTACCCTTTAGCGGAATAAAATGTATATATGGAAGTCTTATTGTTATTTAAGGAACGATTTTTCGTAACTGTAACTCATGCCAAGAATCAATATATCTTCCCTACTTCATAGTGATTAAAAGTTGAAATTACTTTGTTATGAGCACTGATGTTACAGTCCGTGTGATCGTTCAAAAACACAAGTTCGCAGTGGATTTTATTTCTCGTTAAAATGCTATTTCATACCACGACTAGCCCAAGAACATGAGACTCTCATTAAAAAATACGTTGTCACTATAAAGTTTGCCAGATCAGAACGGAGCACAGCAAGATTCCTATCAGATTCTGAAGGTACATTAAATTATTTGCACTGTAAATTATATCCTATCAGCAGCCCGCGTCAATCTGCAACACATCATAAAATCTGCTGATCTTCACTGCCAGTCTGGGAGCTAAAAGAAATAATATTATTTTACTATTATTTTACCGCTTCCTTGCGGTATGCTCGACTATATTGTAAGTCGTTTAAATACGCAGCGGCAGCGGCTCTTCGTTCTCCACGCAGCTCAGCACCACAGATAATATTTATATAACTGAAAAATGTCTCAACAGGATGGGATAATATGCAAGCAAGCTTAACAATAAATAATACAAGTTTTCATTTAAACAACTCTATTAAAACCTTTAAATATCTCAGTGATTACAGACCTTTGTGAATTCGCACGTAATGGCGTACATTGCTTAGTCTCGACAAAAGAATGCTACACTAGCGTTCGCTACTACGACACAGGATATCTTACTCGTTCGACTCCCAGATGAAGAAGACAAAGAAATTGCTATTCGTCACGTATTATATACTAGTTACTTATTTTAATCTTTGTTCGACATTTATCGTCTGTGGCGGTTTCATTACTCGCCGACGCAGATATTCTCAGAAATAAATAATAAAAAAAATACATAATTTTATACAATAACACAATATGATACATATAATTTTCTCGTTACTACATAATATGTTGTTTTTGTTTCTTACTAGACGTTACAACTAGATACATCTAGTGGACCCACTATATCCATTGCACATTTTTCAAATACTGTTTCAGCTGTGTCTGTAATTTCTAAAGGCATCCTTGTTTTCATTTGTGTGTTTTTGTTCTTTTGACATGATAGACACTTCCTAATATAATTTTCAATGTCCCGCTTCATTCCGCGCCACTGCTTGTACGCTTTTATCCTCTCGAATGTCCTATGCATTCCCTGGTGCCCTCCCAAGGGATTATCGTGCATCTCCTTTAATATACTTTCCTTTTCTTCGGGGCTAATTTCCTCATTACTATTTGTCTCTTGGTCTATCTCACCTGACACTTGCGCTTGCCGCACGTTTACGGAACTCTGTTCCGCCTTTTCTTGTGCTACTGAGGTTCTTTCTGCCTCCACATTTCGCTTTAAACTTGTCTCTTCCTTTCCTTCCTGCCTTATCCGGCTTAACGCGTCCGCATTACTGTTTAGCCTTCCTGGCTTATATACTACCTCGTAGTCGCACTCTTCGAGCTTCAGTCTCCACTTTAGGAGCCTCGAACTCGGATCCTTCACACTAAATATCCATGTTAGTGGCTTATGGTCTGTCACCACTGTGAATTTTCGCCCATACACGTATGGTCTAAACTGTTTTACCGCGTACACTATAGCCAACAACTCTTTTTCCGTTGTACTATAGTTCAGTTCTGCTTTGTTCAGTGGTCTGGATGCATATGCAATCGGCAAGTCTTCGCCAATCTTTTTCCCTTGCGATAACACGGCTCCCAACGCTGCGTTACTCGCATCCGTTGTGATTATAAACGGTTTCGTAAAGTCGGGATACTGAAGTAACGGAGGATTCACTAATTTCTCTTTCAGTTCCTCGAACGCATTCTTCTGTCGTTCTCCCCATTGGTATTCTACTCCTTTCTTTAAGAGTTCATGGAGAGGTTTCGCAATTTTGCTGAAATTTGCAATGAAACGTCGATAGTAACCTATCAATCCTAGAAACCCTTTTAGTTCTTTTGTTGTTCTCGGCTGTGGGAAGAACTTCACCTTCTCCACCTTTGCCATATCCGGTGATATTCCCTTGTCCGTGATACAATGACCTAGGAAGATTACCTCCTTCCTCAGAAATTCACACTTGTCCGGTTGCAACTTCAAATTGTGCTCTCGCAACCTGTCAAATATTTCCCGGAGTTTTTCGTTATGCTCCTGCAGGTTTTTCCCATAACATACTATGTCGTCCAAATAGACAAAACATTTAACACCTTGTAAACCTGCCAATACTGTGTTCATTAGTCTCTGGAAACATCCTGGGGCTCCTTTCAGTCCCATCGGCATTCTTTTGTATTCGTAATGCTGATAGTTTGAGCTGAATGCCGTTTTCTCTCTGTCCTTCTCGTCCGTCAATATTTGATGGTACCCGCTTGCAAGGTCAAGCGTCGAGAAGTACTTGGCTTGCCCTAATTGATCCAGGATATCGGAGATATTCGGCAGTGGAAATGCATCGCCTACCGTGATGTCATTTAATTGTCGGTAGTCCACTACTATTCTCCACTTCTGCTTGCCACTTGCATCCAACTTCTTTGGAACTAACAGTAACGGTGCGTTCCATGCGCTCTTGCTTTCGACAATTATGTCATCCTTCAGCATTTGTTCTATCTGCTCTCTTAGCACTTCCTTTTGCGCTTCAGGGATCCTGTACGGTCTAGCGTTCACTACCTTCCCCGCGTGTTCCGGCGCAATCGGTATTCTATGTTTCACTGCAGAAGTATAGGACAGTTTGTCCCCCGGTAGATGAAATACATCTCCGTACTCCGTGCAGACCTCTGCTAGAGCGCTCTTTTCTTCGACATTCAAATGATCCATTCTGAGTTGCCTTCGCAACACACTAGCACGACTTTCCGTCTTACCTACTGCTTCAGTGCTACATTTTACTTCGCGTACTTTCGCTATTCTTTCTAACTCTTCCGTTACTAATCTTACATTTTCTAGTCGAACTCTGTCCTCTGACACGTTTAATGCACGTACTATGCATTTCCCATTTCGCACTTTTACTAATGACTCAGGTACATGTACCCCTTGTGCAATCTCCTGCCTCGGTATGACCATTTCTCTTTCGATTCCCCGTGGTACCTTTCCGTCCACTTCCAACAACATTATTCTTTCTTCCCGGGGCCCTATCTCCCCGCCTATTTCTGAATCTGCTTCTATCTCTTGTCCCTTTGGTTCTTCCTCTACTACTAAGGGTATATCTCGCCCTTTTAGTCTTATTACTTTACCCGCATAGTCCAGCTTGACTCTATGCTGTGTTAAGAAATTTCTCCCTATCAATCCGTCGTACGGAATGTCTAGACCTCTACCGTACACGTGAAATTTCTGTCTCACCTTTTCAGATCCGTCTATACTTAAGTTTATTTGTACCGTGCCTATTGTGCTAACGGCTTCACTCGTTACACCTTTTAACCGAAGCTTTTCTGTTTCATTGATTCCCAGCCTACTCTTTACCGGAATGCTCGTCCTCTTTAACAAACACAATTGTGCTCCTGTGTCTATTAGCAACTTTAAGTACTTCTTTAGTTCTACGCAGTACAACATTACCACGTCGTTTTCTGTTGCACAGTCGATTACCCTCACTATGGGTTTACCTATTGCAACAAGGCCCGACTGCGCGGCCTTGCCGCCTCTTAGTTTCCCTGTACTACCTTTCCTGTTTTGCTCGATACTGGCACCCTGCCATTTCTCCAGGCGTGCCAGGGCCCTTCGTGGCAGTCTTTCGCGTAGTGGCCCTGCCGCTTACACTTAAAGCATGCAACATCTTTTACTCTTGTGCACGGAACTCCGCAGTTCCCTGGTAAATTACACTGTGGACATCTCCACTCTCGTAACCCTCCATCGGTTTCTCTATCATTCCCTCTGAATTCCCTTACATCTATCGGGTGAACTTTCCTTAACCGCACCCAGCATTCCATGTCTGTGTGTCCCGGCCTGTCACACCCATAGCAAAAGTTTGTAAATTCTTTACCTGTCATGGCTCGTACTCTATGCTCTGGCCTGCTTTTCCTACACTTGCTCGCTATGTGACCTCTCAGCCCACAATTGAAACATCTCAACTCTTTACTTTCTCTCATGTTTTTTACAGCTTCCTTATTTCGAGTGTACGTTATCCTCGGGGCTAGTCCCCGCTCTCTCATGGACAATATCGCACTCTCCTCCTGCAGTGCCAACTCCACTGCTGCTGCCAACGTGATTTCATCGCCTCTACTTCTCACTATTGTTTGTATTCTGTCATTACTTAAACCCTGTATAAAACACGCTCTTCCTAAGGAGTCAACTAGTTCTATTGCACCTTTCAAGTTTTCTCTGGCCGTAACTCTGTTTACCGCTTCGCGAAAGTCTCCCTGCATTTCATCAATTCTGCTTGCCCACATTGCTATCGGTTCCCCTTGTCCCTGTCTGGCTTGGAAAATTTTACATGCGTAGTAGTCTATAGTACGCTTACTGGCATAATTTTCTTCTAAAACGTGTTTCACCTCTTGCCACGTACCTGTGCGTTCACGCACCTGCAATCTCGACCTGGCCTCACCGGTTATCTTTGCTTTCACGAACTTCAATAACGTTTCGTGTTCCTCAGGCTTTACTAATTCAAAAGCTGCATCTACATTTTCGATAAATTCTCTTAAATCCTTCTTGTTCCCTTCGAACACTTTCGACACAATACATAGGGCCTCTTTCACTGACATCTTACCACTAGTGGAGGATGACGCAACTTCATTAGTTAGGGGCATCTTAACTAAGTTAACACTTTACACAACAAAATACAATATTCTTAATACAGTTTTAAAATTACCGCTTCTTTTGTGGTGCGCCGTCTGCTCTCTTGGCTCGCGTCGTCCTGCGCTGCTTCGCGCTCTCCTTGTGCCCGCGCTGTCCCGCGCTGCTCCGCGCTCTCTTTGTGCCCGCGCTGTCCCGCGCTGCCCCGCGCTGTGTCTGCGCCCGCACTGTCCCGCGCTGCTGCGATGCGCCGGCCGCCGCTCTGTGGGCTGTGCCGACCCCGTCGCTCTCCTCGGTTGCCGCTGCTACGGCTGCTGCCGCTTCTGCTGCTGCTCGGCCCGGACCCCCGGACTCGAACGCTGGCTGTTTAGGCACCTCTGTGCCTCGTCGCTCCGCGTCGCGCTGCCGCTGTCCTGCGTTGCCCTGCACCCGCGAGGACTACCTTTCTGGACTCTGACGTACTGGTGCTACTAATGCTGAAAGTTGCGAGTCGCCACAACTTCCTGCCAATTGCCACAGTCGCTGTAGCAAAATCTAATGTCTCTGCCTCCTATTTGCCTATGCGCCTTTGTGATAACCCCACACCTGGCACCAAAAAGTTTTTATTTATGTCGCGTCCCAAGCGTGGGTATTGCGAGGGATTGAGCGACACGGTTCGTGGATGGGATTTTAGCCGGTTGACCGTAATGAGAGGGAGACTTTTGATCTGGCTAAGATGTAATAATCCCTGGTTTTCACAAGGCTAGGAAGGTGATAGAAATTAAAGTCGTGATAACTTTAACAAATTGCAGTTTATTCTAAGTGAATACAAATCGCCCTATCTGACGGTGGTTGCACTCACAGGAAGGCCAAGTCTAATACAGAGACGGTGACTGACTCCACCGTTCCGACTGCCTACTAGAAGGTCTGCAACGTTTCTTAACACCCTACGTTAGAGTCCCGCGGCTACGCCCTGACGCTCTCCAGCGACTATCTCCGGCTGCCTGCCTACAGCCCGTTCCCCAGCCCAAGTCGGCTGCTGCTATCTAACTCTTCGCCCTCACCACACAAAACTTAGCTGCCCAGAGCGGCGTGCTCTCGGGTTTTGTTAACGTTTCCCCTCCGACTCCGCCAGCGCTTGGCCTGACGTAGCGTCGAAGGCAACGTGCCCTTATTTGGTAGCGTTAAAACATTGTTGTTGCTGTTGTTCTTCAGAGGCTGAGTGGAGGGGCAGAGGCGCCTCTCCCTATATGGCCACGCACTGCGTCCTGAGCCCTTCATTGGCTCCTCGTGATGTAGTGCGGTCCCCACCAAGGGCCCTCTTTCTTTCTCTCTCCACTCCCAGACCTCTCTCTCTAGCCAGGAATGCTTACTGTTGATATTCTTAATTGAATGCTTATCATGAGTCCCTGCACAGACCCTCGTTTGTATCTACCGGCTGTTTACTTTCTTATCAAAGCACCCAGCTGCCCTGCAGCTCGAGTGCCGCCACGGCTGGCCCTTCTGCCACGGATGGCGTCCCACGCTACAATTTTAACTTCGTCCCACGTACTATTCTTAAGGTACTGCAATTAGACTTGGCTTGTTCCTGCGGTTACAACAAATAGACCCTTGGATTCAAATCCCCTGGTGGACGATGTATTGAATCGCGACGCATTTTGTGTGTTCCATCGTCATTAAGAGGCTCTGAACGTTACAATTAACTGTCAGTTTCGCGTCGGATTCGAAATACTAGACTCACAGGAGATCGACGATTAGGTGTCAGAGGTAGCAATAGAACCTTTGAGACAAGACGGCTTGAGGACGATTTATTGAATCGCGACGGAATTTGTGTGTTCCATCGTCAGTAAGAGGCTCTGA
This sequence comes from Schistocerca americana, assembly GCF_021461395.2. NCBI lineage: Eukaryota > Metazoa > Arthropoda > Insecta > Orthoptera > Acrididae > Schistocerca > Schistocerca americana. Next base: position 12,002,952 of record NW_025725790.1, read on the forward strand.
ACGTTACAATTAACTGAAAGTTTTGCGTCGGATTCGGAAAACTATACTCACAGGCGAACGACCATAAGGTGCCCGAGGCAGCAATAGACCCTTGGAGACAAGGCATCTGGAGGACGATGTATTGAATCGCGAAGCAATTTGTGTGTTCCACGGCATTAAGAGGCTCAGAACGTTACAATTAACTGTCACTTTAGCGTCGGATTCGAAAAACTAGACTCACAGGAGAACGACCATAAGGTTCCCGAGATAGCAATAGACCCTTGGAGACAAGCCGGCTGGAGGACGATGTATTGAATCGCGACGCAATTTGTGTGTTCCATCGTCATTAAGAGGTTCTGTACGTTACAATTAAATGTCAGTCTTGCGTCGGATTCGGAAAACTAGACTCACAGGAGAACCACCATGAGATGACCGACACAGCAATAGACCGTTGGAGACATTGGGGCTAGAGGACGATGCATTGAATCGCGAAGCAATTTGTGTGTTCCATTGTCATTAAGAGGCTGTGAACGTTATAATTAACTTTCAGTTTTGCGTCGGATTCTTAAAGCTAGACCCACAGGATAATGCCGATGAGGTGCCCTAGGCAGCAATAGACCTTTGGAAACATGTCGGCTGGGGGACGATGTATTGAATCGCGAGGGAATTTGTGTGTTCCATCGTCATTAAGTGGCTCTGAACGTTACAATTAATTGTCAGTTTTGCGTCGGATTCGGAAAACTAGACTCACAGGAGAACCACCATGAGATGACCGACACAGCAATAGACCGTTGGAGACATTGGGGCTAGAGGACGATGCATTGAATCGCGAAGCAATTTGTGTGTTCCATTGTCATTAAGAGGCTGTGAACGTTACAATTAACTGTCAGTTTTGCGTCGGATTCGAAATACTAGACTCACAGGAGAACGACCATAAAGTGCCCGAGGCAGCAATAACCCTTGGAGACAAGTCGGCTAGAGGACGATGTACTGAATCGCGGCGCAATTTGTGTGTTCCATCGTTATTAAGAGGCTCTGAACGTTACAATTAACTGTCCATTTTGGGTCGGATTCGAAATACTAGACCATTAGGTGCGCGAGGCTGCAATAGACCTTGGAGACAAGTCGGCCGGAGGACGATGTACTTAATCTCGACGCAATTTGTGTGTTCCATCGTCATTAAGAGGCTATGAGCGTTTCAATTAATTGTCAGTTTTGCGTCGGATACGGTAAACTAGACTCACAAGAGAACCACCATGAGATGACCGACACAGCAGTAGACAGTTGGAGACATTTGGGCTAGAGGACGATGCATTGAATCGCAACGGAATTTGTGTGTTCCATCGTCATTAAGAGGCTCTGAACGTTACAATTAATTGTCAGTTTTGCGTCGGATTCGGAAAACTAGACCTACAGGAGAACCACCATGAGATGACCTACACAGCAATAGACCGTTGGAGTCATTTGGCCTGGAGGACGATGCATTGAATCGCGAAGCAATTTGTGGGTTCCATGGTCATTAAGAGGCTCTCAACGTTACAATTAACTGTCAGTTTTGCGTCGGATTCGAAATACTAGACTCGCGAGAGATCGACGATAAGGTGCCAAAGGTATCAATAGAACCTTGGTGACAAGCCGGCTTGAGGACGATGTATTGAATCTCGACGCACTTTGTGTGTTCCATCGATATTAAGAGGCTATGAACGTTACAATTAACTGTCAGTTTTGCGTCGGATTCGAAAAACTAGACTCACAGGGTCACCATAGGTTGCCCGAGGTAGCAATAGACCCTTGGAGTCAAATCCCCTGGTGGACGATGTATTGAATCACGACGCAATTTGTGTGTTCCATCGTCATTAAGAGGCTCTCAACGTTACAATTAACTGTCAGTTTTGCGTCGGATTCGAAATACTAGACTCGCAGGAGAACGACGATAAGGTGCCAGAGCTAGCAATAGACCCTTGAAGAACGTCGGCTTGGGGCGATGTATTGAATCTCGACGCAATTTGTGTGTTCCATCGTCATTATGAGGCTCTGAACGTTACAATTAATTGTCAGTTTTCCGTCGGATTCGAAATACTAGACTCACATAAGAACGAGCAAAAGGTGCCCGAGGCAGCAATAGACCCTTGGAGACAAGTCGTCTGGAGGTTGATGTATTGAATCGCGACGCAATTTGTGTGTTCCATCGTCATTAAGAGGCTCTGAACGTTACGATTATCGGTCAGTTTCACGTCGGATTCGAATAACTAGTCTAACAGGAGAACGAGCATAAGGTGCCAGAGGTAGCAATAGATTCTTGAAGTCACGTCGGCTCTGGGACGATGTATTGAATCTCGACGCAATTTGTGTGTTCTATCGTCATTATGAGGCTCTGAACGTTACAATTAATTGACAGTTTTGCGTCGGATTCGAAAAACTAGAATCACAGAAGAACGACCATGAGGTGCCCGAGGCAGCAATAGACCCATGGAGACAACTCGGCTGGAGGTAGATGTATTGAATCGCGACGCAATTTGTTTTTTCCATCGTCATTAAGAGCCTCTGAACGTCACGTTTAACTATCAGTTTCGGGTCGCATTCGAAAAACAAGACTCACAGGAGAACGACCATAGGGTGCCTAAGGTAGCAATAGACCCTTGGAGACAAGTCGGCTGGAGGGCGATATATTGAATCTCGACGCAATTTGTGTGTTCCATGGTCATTAAGAGGATATAAACGGTTGCAATTAACTGTCAGTTTTGTGTCGGATTCGAAATACTAGACTCACAGGAGAACTACGATAAGGTGCTAGAGGTAGCAATAGACCCTTGGAGAATGGCGGCTGTAGGATGATGTATCGAATCGCGACGCAATTTGTGTGTTCCATCGTCATTAAGAGGTTCTGAACGTTACAATTAAGTGTCAGTTTTGCGTCGGAATCGAAATACTAGACTCACTGGAGAACGACGAAATGGTGCCAGAGGTAGCAATAGACACTTGGAGACAAGCTGGCTGGAGGACGATGTATTGAATCGCGACGCAATTTGTGTGTTCCATCGTCATTAAGAGGTTCCGAACGTTACGATTAACTGTCAGTTTCGCGTCGGATTCGAAAAACTAGACTCACAGGAAAACGACCATAAGGTGCCCGAGGTATCAATAGACCCTTGGAGACAAGTCGGCTAGAGGACGATATATTGAATCTCGACGCAGTTTGTGTGTTCCGTCGTCATTATGAGGCTCTGAACGTTACAATTAACTGTCAGTTTAGCGTCGGATTCGAAATACTGGACTCAAAGGAGAACGACGATAAGGTGCCAGAGGTAGCAATAGACCGTTGGAGACAATCCGGCTGGAGGACGATGTATTCAATCGCGACGCAATTTGTGTGTTCCATCGTCAAGAAGCGGTTCTGAACGTTACAATTAACTGTCAGTTTTGCGTCGGATTCGAAATACTAGACTCGCAGGAGAACGACGATAAGGTGCCGGAGGTAGCAATAGACACTTGAAGACAAGCTGGCTGGAGAACGATGTATTGAATCGCGACGCAATTTGTGTGTTCCATCGTCATTAATTGGTTCTGAACGTTACAATTAAGTGCCAGTTTTGCGTCGGATTCGAAATACTAGACTCAAAGGAGAACGACCATAAGGTGCCCGAGGCTGCAATAGACCCTTGGAGACATGTCGTCTGGAGGACGATGTATTGAATCGCGACGCAATTTGTGTGTTCCATCGTCATTAAGAGGTTCTGAACGTTACAATCAACTGTCAGTTTTGCGTCGGATTCGAAAAACTAGACCCAAAGCAAAACGACAATAGGGTCCCCGAGGTAGGAATAGACCCTTGGAGGCAAGTCAGCTGGAGGACGATGTATTGAATCTCGACGTAATTTGTGTGTTCCATCGTCATTAACAGGATCTGAACGTTACAATTAACTGTCAGTTTAGCGTCGGATTCGAAATACTGGACTCAAAGGAGAACGACGATAAGGTGCCAGAGGTAGCAATAGACCGTTGGAGACAATCCGGCTGGAGGACGATGTATTCAATCGCGACGCAATTTGTGTGTTCCAAGGTCAACAAGCGGTTCTGAACGTTACAATTAACTGTCAGTTTTGCGTCGGATTCGAAATACTAGACTCGCAGGAGAACGACGATAAGGTGCCGGAGGTAGCAATAGACACTTGAAGACAAGCTGGCTGGAGGACGATGTATTGAGTCGCGACGCAATTTGTGTGTTCCATCGCCATTAAGAGGTTCTGAACGTTACAATTAAGTGTCAGTTTCGCGTCGGATTCGAAATACTAGACTCACTGGAGAACGACGAAAAGGTGGCAGATGTAGCAATAGACACTTGGAGACACGTCGTCTGGAGGTAGATGTATTGAATCGCGACGCAATTTGTGTGTTCCATCGTCATCAAGAGTCTCTGAATGTTACAATTATCTGTCAGCTTTGCGTCGGATTCGAAGAATACTGGACTCACAGGAGAACGACGATAAAGTGCCAGAGGTAGCAATAGACCCTTGAAGACAAGCTGGCTGGAGGACGATGTATTGAATCGCGACGCAATTTGTGTGTTCCATGGTCATTAAGAGGCTCTGAACGGTTACAATTAACTGTCAGTTTCGCGTCAGATTCGAAATACTAGACTCACAGGAGAACGGCCATAAGGTGCCCGAGGCAGCAATAGACCCTTGGAGACTATTCGGCCGGAGGTCGATGTAATGAATCGCGAGGGAGTTTGTGTGTTCCATCGTCATTAAGAGGCTCTGAACGTCACGTTTAACTGTCAGTTTCGGGTCGCATTCGAAAAACAAGACACACAGGAGAACGACCATAGGGTGCCCAAGGTAGCAATAGACCCTTGGAGACAAGTCGGCTGGAGGGCGATATATTGAATCTGGACGCAATTTGTGTGTTCCATCGTCATTAAGAGGCTCTGAACGTTACAATTAAGAGTCAATTTTGCGTCGGATACTTAAAACTAGACTCACAGGAAAACGACGATAATGTGCCAGAGGCAGCAATAGACCCTTGGAGACACGTCGGCTGGGGGACGATGTATTGAATCTCGACGCAATTTGTGTGTTCCATCGTTATTAAGAGGCTTTGACCGTTACAATTAATTGTCAGTTATGCGTCTGATTCGAAAAACTAGACTCACAGGAGAACCGACACAGCAATAGACCGTAGCAGACATTTGGGCTAGAGGGCGATGCATTGAATCGCGACGCAATTTGTGTGTTCCATAGTCATTAAGAGGCACTGAACGGTTACAATTAACTGTCAGTTTTGTGTCGTATTCGAAATACTAGACTCACAGGAGAACTACGATAAGGTGCTAGAGGTAGCAACAGACCCATGGAAAATGGCGGCAGAAGGACGATGTATTTAATCGGGACGCAATTTGCGTGTTCCATCGACATTAAGAAGTTCTGAACGTTACAATTAAGTGTCAGTTTTGCGTCGAATTCGAAATACTAGACTCACAGGAAAACGACGATAAGGTGCCAGAGGTAGCAATAGACCCTTGGAGAAAGGGGGCTGAAGGACGATGTATTGAATCGCGACGTGATTTGTTTGTTCCATCGTCATTAAGAGGTTCTGAACATTACAATTGAGTGTCAGTTTTGCGTCGGATTCCAAAAACTAGACTCACAGGAGAACGACCATAGGGTACGCGAGGTAGCAATAGACCATTGGAGACTAGTCAGCTGGAGGCCGATGTATTGAATCTCGACGGAGTATTTGTGTTCCATCGTCATTAACAGGCTCTGAACATTACAATTAATATTCAGTTTTGCGTCTGATTCGAAAAACTAGACTCACAGGAGAACCGACACAGCAATAGACTGTAGCAGACATTTGGGCTAGAGGGCAATGCATTGATTTGCGACGCAATTTGTGTGTTCCATGGTCATTAAGAGGCTCTGAACGGTTACAATTAACTGTCAGTTTTGTGTCGGATTCGAAATACTAGACTCACAGGAGAACTACGATAAGGTGCTAGAGGTAGCAATAGACCCTTGGAAAATGGCGGCTGGAGGACGATGTATTGAATCGCGACGCAATTTGTGTGTTCCATCGTCATTAAGAGGCTCTGAACGTCACGATTAACTGTCAGTTTCGGGTCGAATTCGAAAAACAATACTCACAGGAGAACGACCATAGGGTGCCCAAGGTAGCAATAGACCCTTGGAGACAAGTCGGCTGGTGGACAATATATTGAATCTCGACGCAATATGTGTGTTCCATCGTCATTAAGAGGCTCTGAACGTTACAATTAACTGTCAGTTTAGCGTCTGATTCGAAATAATAGACTCACAGGAGAACGACGGTAAGGTGCCAGAGGTAGCAATAGACCCTTGGAGACAAGCAGGCTGGAGGACGATGCATTGAATCGCGACGCAATTTGTGTGTTCCATCGTCATTAAGAGGCTCAGAACGTTACAATTAAGTGTCAATTTTGCCTCGGATACTTAAAACTAGACTCACAGGAGAACGACGATTATGTGCAGAGGCAGCAATAGACCCTTGGAGACACGTCTGCTGGGGGACGATGTATTGAATCTCGACGCAATTTGTGTGTTCCATCGTCATTAATAGGCTTTGAACGTTACAATTTATTGTCAGTTTTGCGTCGGATTCGAAACACTAGACTCACAGGAGAACCACCATGAGTTGACCGACACAGCAATAGACCTTGGAGACATTTGGGGTAGAGGACGATGCATTTAATCGCGACGCAATTTGTGTGTTCCATGGTCATTAAGAGGCTCTTAACGTTACAATTAACTGTTAGTTTTGCGTCGGATTCGAAATACTAGACTCACAGGTTGTCGACGATAAGGTGCCAGAGGTAGTAGTAGAAACTTGGTGACAAGCCGGATTGAGGACGATGTATTGAATCTCGACGCAATTTGTGTGTTCCATCGTCATTAAGAGGTTCTGAACGTTTCGATTAACTGTCAGTTTCGCGTCGGATTCGAGAAACTGGACTCACAGGGGAACCACCATAGGGTGCCCGAGGTAGCAATAGACACTTATAGACAAGTCGGCTGGAGGACGATATTTTGAATCTCGACGCAGTTTGTGTGTTTCATCGTCATTAAGAATCTCTGAACATTACAATTAACTCTCAGTTTTGCGTCGGACTCGAAACACTAGACCCACAGGAGAACTACGATAAGGTGCTAGAGGTAGCTATAGACCCTTGGAGAATGGCGGTTGGAGGATGATGTACTGAATCGCGACGCAATTTGTGTGTTCCATCGTCATTAAGAGGTTCTGAACGTTACAATTAAGTGTCAGTTTTGCGTCGGATTCGAAATACAGGACTCACAGGAAGACGACGATAAGGTGCCGGAGGTAGCAATAGACCCTTGGAGAAAGGCGCCTGCAGGACGATGTATTGAATCGCGACGTAATTTGTTTGTTCTATCGTCATTAAGAGGTTCTGAACGTTACAATTAAATGTCAGTTTTGCGTCGGATTCGAAAAACTAGACTCACAGGAGAGCGATCATGGGGAACCCGAGGTAGCAATAGACCATTGGAGACAAGTCAGCTGGAGGCCGATGTATTGAATCTCGACGGAATTTTTGTGTTCCATCGTCATTAACAGGCTCTGAACGTTACAATTAATCGTCAGTTGTGCGTCGGATTCGAAAAACTAGACTCACAGGGGAACCACCATGAGATGACCGACACAGCAATAGACCGTTGGAGACAATTGGGCTAGAGGACGATGCATTTAATCGCGACGCAATTTGTGTATTCCATGGTCATTAAGAGGCTCTGAACTTTACAATTAACTGTCAGTTTTGCGTCGGATTCGAAATACTACACACACAGGAGAACGACCATAAGGTGCCCTAGGCAGCAATAAACGCTTGGAGACAAGTCGGGTGGAGGACGATATATTGAATCTCGACGCAATATGTGTGTCCCACCGTTATTAAGAGGCTCTGACCGTTACAATTAATGTCAGTATTGCGTCGGATTCGGAAAACTAGACTCACAGGAGAGCCACCAAGAGATGACCGACACAGCAATAGACCGTTGGAGGCAACTGGGCTAGAGGACGATGCATTGAATCGCGACGCAATTAGTGTGTTCCATGGTCATTAACAGGCTCTGAACGTTACAATTAATTGTCAGTTTTGCGTCGGATTCGAAAAACTAGACTCACAGGAGAACCACCATGAGATGACCGACACAGCAATTGACCGTTAGAGACAGTTGGGCTAGAGGACGATGCATTGAATCGCGACGCAATTTGTGTGTTCCATCGTCATTAAGAGCCTCTGAACGGTTACAATTAACTGTCAGTTTCGCGTCGGATTCGAAATACTAGACTCACAAGAGAACGACCATAAGGTGCCCGTGGCAGCAATAGACCCTTGGAGACAAGTTGGCTGGAGGTCGATGTATTGAATCGCGACGCAATTTGTGTGTTCCATCGTCATTAAGAGGCTCTGAACGTAACGATTAACTGTCAGTTTCGGGTCGCATTCGAAAAACTATACTCACAGGAGAACGACCATAGGGTGCCCGAGGTAGCAATAGACCCTTGGAGACAAGTCGGCTGGTGGACGATATATTGAATCTCGACGCAATTTGTGTGTTCCATCGTCATTAAGAGGCTCTGAACGTTACAATTAACTGTCAGTTTTGCGTCGGATTCGAAATACTAGTATCAGAGGAGAACAACAATAAGGTGCTTGCGGTAGCAATAGAGCCTTGGAGACAAGGCGGCTGGAGGTTGATGTATTGAATCGCGACGCAATTTGTGTGTTCCATCGTCATTAACAGGCTCTGAACGTTGCAATTAACTATCAGTTTTGCGTCGGATTCTTAAAACTAGACTCACAGGAGTAAGACGATAATGTGCCAGAGGCAGCAATAGACCCTTGGAGACACGTCGGCTGGGGGACGATGTACTGAATCTCGACGCTATTTGTGTGTTCCATCATCATGAAGAGGCTCTGAACGCTACAATTAATTGTCAGTTTTGCGTCGGATAAATCTAGACTCACAGGAGAGCCACAATGAGGTGACTGACACATCAATAGACCGTTGCAGACATTTGGGCTAGAGGACGATGCATTGATTCGCGACGCAATTTGTGTGTTCCATGGTCATTAAGGGGCTCAGAACGTTACAATTAACTGTCAGTTTTGCGTCGGATTCGAAATACTAGACTCACAGGAGAACGACCATAAGGTGCCTGAGGCAGCAATAGACCCTTGGAGACAAGTCGGCTGGAAGTTGATGTATTGAATCACGACGCAATTTGTGTACTCCATCGTCATTAAGAGGCTCTGAACGTTACGATTAACGGTCAGTTTCGGGTGGGATTCGAAACACAAGACTCACAGGAGAACGACCATTGGGTGCCCGAGGTAGCAATAGACCCTTGGTGACAAGTCGGCTGGAGGACGATATATTGAATCTCGACGCTATATGTGGGCTCCATCGTCATTAAGAGGCTCTTGACGTTACTATTAACTGTCAGTTTTTGCGTCGGATTCGAAATACTGGACTCACAGGAGAACGAGGATAAGGTGCCAGAGGTAGCAATAGACCCTTGGAGAAAGGCGGCTGGAGGACGATGTATTGAATCGCGACGCAATTTGTGTGTTCCATAGTCATTAAGAGGTTCTGAACGTTACAAATAAGTGTCAGTTTTGCGTCGGATTCGAAAAACCAAACTCAGGAGAACGACCATAGGGTACCCGAGGTAGCAATAGACCCTTGGAGACAAGTTAGCTGGAGGACGATGTATTGAATCTCGACGCAATTTGTGTGTTCCATCGTCATTAACAGGCTCTAAAAGGTTACAATTAACTATCAGTTTTGCGTCGGATTCTTTAAACTAGACTCACAGGAGTATCGACGATAATGTGCCAGAGGCAGCAATAGACCCTTGGAGACACGTCGGCTGGAGGACGATGTATTGAATCTCGACGCAATTTGTGTTTTCCATGGTCATTAAGAGGCTCTGAACATTACAATTAACTGTTAGTTTTGCGTCGGATTCGAAATACTAGACTCACAGGTTATCGGCGATAAGGTGCCAGATGTAGTAATAGAAAATAGATGACAATCCGGCTTGAGGACAATGTATTGAATCTCGTCGCAATTCGTGTGTTCCATCGTCATTAAGAGGCTCTGAACGTTACAATTAACTCTCAGTTTTGCGTCGGATTCGACAAACTAGACTCATAGGAGAACCACCATGAGATGACCGACACAGCAATAGACTGTTGCAGACATTTGTTCTAGAGGACGATGCATTGAATCGCCACGCCATTTGTGTGTTCCATCGTCATTAACAATCTCTGAACGTTACAATTAATTGTCAGTTTTCCGTCGGATGCGAAAAACTATACTCACAGGAGAGCCACCATGAGATCTTTGGTGTGACGTCATAAGCGCGTGACTGCGTGTGCGATCGCTTTCTAAGTTTTCATCTATTTTTAGGTTTATGATGTATATTTTAGCTGTTTTTGTGATAATATTTACTATATAAGTGACTTATTAGTTGTTTCTTCATTCACCTCTGCATTTCTTGTGTTGTGGCCTCATATTTGTGAGTGTTTCGTATCGAGCAACTTAACCTCTTACCCGTGTTTACGTTCCGCGCTGACCAGTTGCAGCTGTAGCGGCGCATCGAAAGCTAAGTACTAATTAATTGTTTGTGTATAGTAGTTTATTTAGGAACTTTAGTAGTCTTCAACCGGTGTTCTTGGTGTTTTCCGGTGAAATAACTTCAGAAGAAATTTTTGCGAACTGCTTTCAGTTTCGTTACTGTCATTAGACGTTTGATTTTCTTTCTGTGTTAGTATTTTGTTATATTCTCATTTGTTGTTGATTAATACTGTCAATAATAGTAGTTACTTCCCTGGTAGAGCAAGTTTGTGATAATTGTAGTCAGTTTTTAACATTTTCTTATTGTAGTAGCGGAACTTAGATAAAGTCTTTTCTTGTTTCAATAATTGTAAAATTTTACCATGAGTGAGAAGTGTGGGCTTTGCCGTTGGTTCGTGAGTAGTGGATTGCGGTGTGAGACTTGTTCGAAGTATTTTCACTGGGGGGGAATGCAGCGGGGAAGCCAGTGGGCATTCTGGTGAGATCCTCTCCTGGAACTGCAGGTTATGTAGCAAGAGTAAATTGAATAGAGGAGCAGGAGCGTAAGATCTGTGCCCTTCAGGTGCAGTTGAAAAACGCACAGGAGGAGCTAGATAGGATGAGGAGGGAGAAGGGGGTTGGGGAATGGGAGCTGGCTGTTGGCAAGAGATCTGCTAGGAGAAGGAGATTTTCAGATAGTTTTACTATTGGTGTTTGTAATAGATATGACCAACTGTCAGTGTCTAGTGGAGATGAATCTCTAGTAGCTGTAGATGTAGGAAGTATGCAGCAGACCTCAGCAGTTACGGTGGCTAGGACAGTTGCAAAGTCTAAGGGAAAGAAGAAGGTTCTGCTGTTAGGTAGTTCTCATGGTAGAGGTGTAGGCCAGCAGTTGCAGGAAGTTTTGGGGAGTGAGTACCAGGTCACCAGCATTGTGAAGCCTAATGCAGGATTGGCTCAGGTGACTTTTAACATAGGGGGGTTATGTAGGGATTTTACTAATGAGGATCAGGTAGTGATTGTGGGTGGGGCTGGTAATAGTATTGATAGGGATGGGGAGTATGACGTAGATGGTGACCTGGAAAAGATAGCCACTCAGACTGGCAACACCAATGTGCATTTCGTGAAACTGTTTCAGCGTCACGATCGGCCTCATCTTAATACAGCCGTCAGGCGTAATAACATGAGACTTGGGGGTGCGCTGATGACAGAAGGCATGAGTCACATTTCAGTGGTGTCGGTGGAGTCTATCAGTAGGACGGGTTTCAAGAGACGTGGCCTGCACCTCAACAGGTATGGGAAGGGGAGGTTGGCAAAACTTATAGGTGACAGCATAGGTGGGGGTGGTGGGATCACTCATGGGAAAATTCCGGTAGTTGTGGGTGTTAGAGCTGTACCTTTTTTAGATTAAAGTCAGCTGATAGGTATTCCTGCTTAAGGGAAGTCTCTCTAACAAAGAAACCACTTTCTACAAAGTTTGGGTATCCAATTAATGAGGGAATTAGTATAGTTCATCAAAATATACAAGGTATTAGAGATAAAGTTTGTGAACTGCTTATAGATGTTGACTCTGAAATTATTGGTATATCTGAACACTTAAATAAGGAGATAATTCAGAAGCTTCCTTTACCAGGATACAGGTTGGCTGGCAGCTTTTCTAGGAGCTCTTTGCGGTGTGGGGGAGTAGCCATGTATGTGAAAAACGGTATCCCATTTGAGTCAATTGATGTTTCAAAGTACTGCACTGAAAAGGGGTTTGAATGTTGTGCAGGTGTGGTTAAATTTAGTGGAGCTAAACTTCTTACTGTTGTTATTTATAGATCCCCAGACTCCGATTTCACAACATTTTTGCTAATGCTAGAGGAGGTCCTTGGTTCACTTTATAGGAAATACAAAAAGTTAGTTATATGTGGTGACTTCAATATTAATTGTATAAGTGATTGTCAAGGAAAAGGATGCTGGTAGACCTCCTTAATTCGTATAATCTTATGCAAACCGTATTCTTTCCAACGAGAGTGCAAGGGAACAGTAGAACAACCATTTTATTTTTGTTCATTCGTCATTATTAGAAGGGCATTCTGTTAGCAAAAAGGTGAATGGCCTTTCAGATCATGATGCACAAATTTTAAGTCTAAAAGATTTTTGTGCTGCAACACATGTTAAATATAGTTACCAACTTTTTAGGAAAGCTGATCCAGTTGCTGTACAGACTTTTGTAAACCTTATCAAGGAACAAGAGTGGCAAGATGTTTATAGTGCTGATACAGTAGACGATAAATATAATGCTTTCCTCAAGACTTTTCTCGTGCTCTTTGAAAGTTGCTTTCCGTTAGAACGTTCAAAACAGGGTACTAGCACAAACAGGCAGCCTGGGTGGCTGACTAAAGGGATAAGAATATCTTGTAGAACAAAGTGGCAATTATATCAAAACGTTAGAAACAGTCAAAATCTAAATGCAGCAGCCCATTACAAACAGTATTGTAAGGTGCTTAAAAAAGTTATTAGGAAGGCAAAAAGTATGTGGTATGCAGATAGAATAGCTAAGTCTCAGGATAAAATTAAAACCATATGGTCGTAAAGGAAGTGGCTGGTCTGCAGAGACAGGTCGAGAATATAGAATCAGTGCGTAGTGGGGATGTCCGTGTTACTGATAGGTCGCATATATGTACAGTACTTAATAATCACTTTCTGAATATAGCAGGTGAACTAAATAGAAACCTAGTCCCAACAGGGAATCATATAGCGCTCTTAGAAAAAAGTGTTCCGAGACTGTTACCTGAAATGCTCCTCCATGATACTGACAAGAGGGAGATTGAGTTAATAATTAAATCACTAAAGACCAAGAACTCTCATGGATATGACGGGGTATCTAGCAGAATACTGAAGTATTGTTCCACGTATGTTAGCTCAGTACTTAGCCATATGTGTAAGTTTTCCTTTAGGAGTGGTCGGTTTCCTGACCGATTAAAGTACTCGGTAGTGTAGCCACTTTATAAAAAGGGTGACAGGGATAATGTTGACAATTATAGACCTATTTCTATGCCATCGGTGTCTGCTAAAGTTATCGAAAGGGTTGTATATACAAGGTTACTGCAGCATTTAAATTCACATAATTTGCTGTCAAATGTACAGTTTGGTTTTAGAAATGGCTTAACAACTGAAAATGCTATAGTCTCTTTTCTCTGTGAGGCTTTGGACGGATTAAATAAAAGGTTGCGAACGTTAGGTGTTTCTTTGATTTAACGAAGGCTTTTGACTGTGTTGACCACAAAATATTACTGCAGAAGTTGGAACATTATGGAGTAAGGGGAGTAGCTTACAATTGGTTCGCCTCCTACTTTAAGAACAGAAAGCAGAAGGTAATCTTCCGCAATATTGAGAGTGGTAATGATGTTCAGTCCCAATGGGGCACTGTTAAATCGGGCATTCCCCAAGGGTCGGTGCTGGGGCCACTGCTGTTCCTTATTTATGTAAATGATATGCCTTCTAGTATTACAGGTGATTCAAAAATATTTCTGTTTGCTGATGACACCACCTTGGTAGTGAAGGATCTTGTGTGTAATATTGAAACATTATCAAATAATGTAGTTCATGATATAAGTTCGTGGCTTGTGGAAAATAATTTGATGCTAAATCACAGTAAGACTCAGTTTTTACAGTTTCTAACCCACAATTCAACAAGAACTGACATTGTAATCAGACAGAATGGGCATGTTATAAGCGTGACGGAACAGTTCAAGTTCCTAGGCGTACGGATAGATAGTAAGCTGTTGTGGAAAGCCCATGTTCAGGATCTTGTTCAGAAACTAAATGCCGCTTTATTTACCATTAGAACAGTATCTGAAATAAGTGACATTTCAACACGAAAAGTAGTATACTTCGCATATTTTCATACGCTTATGTCATATGGTACTATTTTTTGGGGTAATTCTTCTGATTCAAAAAGGGTATTTTTGGCCCAAAAACGGGCTGTTCGTGCTATGTAAGGTGTAAGTTCGAAAACCTCTTGTCGACCCCTATTCAATAGTCGGGGAATTTTGACATTGCCCTCACAGTATGTATTTTCTTTAATGTCGTATGTTGTTAGCAATATTAGCTGATTCCCAAGAGTTAGCAGCTTTCACTCAGTTAATACTAGGCAGAAATCAAATCTGCATGTGGAATGCACTTCCTTGACTCTTGTGCAGAAAGGAGTGCATCCATTATCAATAAGCTACCACAAGAACTCAAAAATCTTAGCAGTAGCCCAAACACTTTTAAGTCTAAACTGAAGAGTTTCCTCATGGCTCACTCCTTCTATTCTGTCGAGGAGCTCCTGGAAGAGATAAAAAATTAAGCAAATTCCAGTGTTACATTCTTGATTTTCTTTATTTAAACTAATGACTTGCGCCTGAATATGTTTCTTATATTTCATTTTATCTGTTTCTACAATCGTGTTATTATTTCATGTATTGACTCGTTCCATGACCAAGGAGACTTCTCCTAAATGTGGTCCCACGGAACAATAAATAAATAAATAAATATATAAAAAATAAATGACCGACACAGCAATAGACCGTTTGAAACATTTGGGGTAGAGGACGATGCATTTAATCGCGACGTAAATTGTGTGTTCCATGGTCGCTAAGAGGCTCAGAACGTTACAATTAACTGACAGTTTTGCTTCGGATTCGAAATACTAGACTCACAGGAGAACGACCATAATGTGCCCGAGGCAGCAATAGACCCTTGGAGACAAGTCGGCTGGAGGATGATATATTGTATCTCGAGGCAATATGTGGGTTCCATCGTCATTAAGAGGTTCTGAGCGTTACAAATAAGTGTCAGTTTTGCGTCGGATTCGAAAAACTAAACTCAGGGGAACGACCATAGGGTACCCGCGGTAGCAATACACCCTTGGAGACAAGTCATCTGGAGGACGATGTATTGAATCTCGACGCAATTTGTGTGTTCCATCGTCATTAACAGGCTATGAACGTTACAATTAACTATCAGTTTTGCGTCGGATTCTTAAAACTAGACTCTCAGGAGTACGACGGTAAGGTGCTAGAGGTGGCAATAGACCCTTGGAGACAAGCCGGCTGAAGGACGATGTATTGAATCGCGACGCAATTTGTGTGTTCCATCGTCAATATAAGGCTCTGAACGTTACGATTAACTGTCAGTTTCGCGTCGGATTCGAAAAACTAGACTAACAGGAGAAAGACCATAGGGTGCCCGATGTAGCAATACGCCCTTGGAGACAAGTCGGCTGGAGGACGATATATTGATTCTCGACGCAATATGTGTGTTCCATCGTCATTAAGAGGCTCTGAACGTTACAATTAACTGTCAGTTTAGCGTTGCATTCGAAAAAACTAGACTCACAGGAGAACGACCATAAGGTGCCCGAGGCAGCGACAGACCTTTGGAAACAAGTCGGCTGGAGGTCGATGTATTGAATCTCGATGCAATTTCTGTGTTCCATCGTCATTAAGAGGCTCTGAACGTTACGATTAACTGTCAGTTTTGCGTCGGATTAGAAATACTAGACTCACAAGAGAACGACGATAAGATGCCAGAGGTATCAATAGACCCTTGGAGAATGGCGGCTGGGGGACGATGGATTGAATCTCGACGCAATTTGTGTGTTCCATCATCATTAACAGGCTCTGAACGTTACAATTAACTACCAGTTTTGCGTCGGATTCTTAAAACTAGACTCTCAGGAGTACGACGGTAAGGTGCTAGAGGTAGCAATAGACCCTTGGAGACAGGCCGGCTGGAGGACGGTGTATTGAATCGCGACGCAATTTGTGTGTTCCATCGTCATTAAGAGGCTCTGAACGTTACGATTAAGTGTCAGTTTCGCAACGGATTCGAAAACCTAGACTAACAGGAGAACGACCATAGGGTGCCCGATGTCGCAATACGCCCTTGGAGACAAGTCGGCTGGAGGACGATATATTGAATCTCGACGCAATATCTGCGTTCCATCGTCATTAAGAGGCTCTGAACGTTACAATTAATTGTCAGTTTTGCGTCGGATTCGAAAACTAGACTCAGAAGAACCACCATGAGGTGACCGACACATCAATAGACCGTTGCAGACATTTGGGCTAGAGGACGTTGCATTGAATCGCTACGCAATTTGTGTGTTCCATTGTCATTAACAGGCTCTGAATGTTACAATTAATTGCCAGTTTTGCGTCGGATTCGAAAAACTAGACTCACTTAAGAACCACCATGAGATGACCGACACAGCAATAGACCGTTGGAGACATTTGGGCTAGAGGACGATGCATTGAATCGCGATGCAATCTGTGTGTTCCATGGACATTAAGAGGCTCTGAACGTTACAATTAACTGTTAGTTTGGCGTCGGATTCGAAATACTAGACTCACAGGTTATCGACGATAAGGTGCCAGGGGTAGCAATAGAACCTTGGTGACAATCCTGCTTGAGGACGTTCTATTGAATCTCGACGCAATTTGTGTGTTCCTACGTCATTAAGAGCCTCTGAACGATAAGGTGCCAGAGGTAGCAATAGACCGTTGGAGACACGTCGGCTGGGGGACGATGAATTGAATCTCGACGCAATTTGTGTGTTCCATCGTCATTATGAGGCTCTGAACGTTACAATTACTTGTCAGTTTTGCGTCGGTTTCGAAAAACTAGATTCACAGGAGAACCACCATGAGATGACCGACACAGCAATAGACCGTTGTAAACATTTGGGCTAGAGGACGATGCGTTGAATCGCGACGAAATTTGTGTGTTCCATGCTCATTAAGAGTCCCTGAATGTTACAATTATCTGTCAGTTTTGCGTCGGATTCGAAATACTAGACTCACAGGAGAACGACCAAAAGGTGCCCGAGGCAGCAATAGATCTTTAGGGACAAGGCATCTGGAGGACGATGTATTGAATCGCGAAGCAATTTGTGTTTTCCATCGTCATTAAGAGCCTCTGAACGTTACAATTAACTGTCAGTTTTGCGTTGGATTCGTAAAGCTAGACCCACAGGAGAACGCGGATGAGGTGCCCGAAACAGCAATAGACCCTTGGAACAAAGTCGGCTGGGGGACGATGTATAGAATCCCGACGCAATTAGTGTGTTCCATCGTCATTAAATGGCTCTGAACGTTACAATTAACTATCAGTTTTGAGTCGGCTCGAAATATTAGCCACACAGGAGAACGACCATTAGGTGCCAGAGGTAGCAATAGACCCTTGGAGGCAAGCCGGCTGGGGGAAGATGTATTGAATCGTGACGCAATTTGTTCGTTCCATCGTTAATAAGAGGATTTGAACGTTACAATTAACTATTCGTTTTGCGTCGGATTCGAAATACAAGACCATAAGGTGCCCGAGGCAGCAATAGACACTTGGAGACAAGTCTGCTGGAGGACGATGCATTGAATCGCGACGCAATTTGTGTGTTCCTACGACGTAAGCAGGGTCGGAACGTTACAATTAAATGTCTGTTTTGAGTCGGATTCTTAGAACTAGACTCACAGGAGAACGACCATAAGGTGCCCGAGGCTGCAATAGACCCTTGGAGACACGATGGCTGGAGGTTGATGTATTGAATGGCGACGCAATTTGTGTGTTCCATCGTCATTAAGAGGTTCTGAACGATACAAATAAGTGTCAGATTAGCGTCGGATCCGAAATACTAAACTCAGGAGAACGACCATAGAGTTCTCGGTGTAGCAATAGACACATGTAGGCAAGTCAGCTGGAGGACGATGTGTTGAAACTCGAC
The DNA here is from genome assembly GCF_021461395.2 of Schistocerca americana. Lineage (NCBI taxonomy): Eukaryota > Metazoa > Arthropoda > Insecta > Orthoptera > Acrididae > Schistocerca > Schistocerca americana. The sequence continues at coordinate 12,021,297 of NW_025725790.1, forward strand.
GCAATTTGTGTGTTCCATGGTCATTAAGAGGCTCTGAACATTACAATTAACTGTCAGATTTGCGTCGGATTCGAAATACTAGACTCACAGGAGAACTACCATAAGGTGCGCGAGGAAGAATAGACCCTTGGAGACTAGTCGGCTGGAGGTAGATGTATTGAATCGCGACGCAATTTGTGTGTTCCATCGTTATTAAGAGGCACTGAATGTTACCATTAACTGTCAATTTTGCATCGGATCCGAAAAACTAGACTCACAGGAGAACGACCATAAGGTTCCCGAGGCAGCAATAGACCCTTGGAGAAATGTCGGCTGGAGGACGATGTACTGAATCGCGACGCAATTTGTGTGTTCCATGCTCATTACGAGGATCTGAACATTCCAATTAACTGTCAGTTTTGCGTCGGATTCCAAATACTAGACTCACAGGAGAACGACCATAAGGTGCTAGAGGTAGCAACGGAGCCGTGGAGACAAGTCGGCTGGAGGACGATGTATTGATTCGCGACGCAATTTGTGTTTCCATCGTCACTAGGAGGCTCTGAACGTTGCAATTAACTCTCAGTTTTGCGTCGCATTCGAATAACTAGTCTTACAGGAGAACGAATAAAAGGTTTCCGAGGCAGGAATAGACCCTTGGAGACAAGTCGGCTGGAGTACGATGTATTGAATCGCGACGCAATTTATGTGTTCCATCGTCATTAAGAGGCTTTGAACGTTACAATTGTCAGTTTTGCGCCGGATTGGAGAAACTAGACTCATAGGAGAACGACCATTGGGTGCCCGAGGTAGCAATAGCCCTAGGCGACAAGACGGCTGGAGGACGATTTATTGAATCTCGAGCCAATTTGTGTGTTCCATCGTCATTAAGAGGCTATAAACGTTACAATTAAATGTCAAGTTTGCGTCGGTTTCGAATAACTAGTCTCACACGAGAAGGACTAAAAGTTTCCCGAGCAGCAATAGACCTTTGGAGACAAGTCGGCTGGAGGACGATGTATTTAATCTCGTTTTAATTTGTGTGTTTCCTCGTCGTTAGCAGGCTCTGAACGTTACAATTAACTGTCAGTTAGGCGCCGGATTCGAAAAACTAGACTCACACTAGTACGACCATTATATATTAGGTGCCACAGGTAGCAATATTATCATGGAGACAAGCCGTCTGGAGGACGATATATTGAATGGCGACGTAATTTGTGTGTTCCATTGTCGTTAGCTGGGTCGGAAAGTTATTATTAAATGTTCAGTCTTGCGTCGGCTTCGAAAAACTAGACCCATAGGAGAACGTCCATGAGTTGACCGACACAGCAATAGACCCTTAGAGACATTTGGGCTAGAGGACGCTGTATTGAATCGAGACGCAATTTGTGTGTTCCATCGTCATTAAGAGGCTCTGAACGTTACAATTAACTGTCAGTCTTTCGTCGGATTCGAAATACTAGACTTACAGGAGAACGACCATAAGCGGCAAGATGTATCGATAGACCCTTGGAGACAAGTCAGCTGGAGGGCGATGTATTGAATCTCGACGCAATTTGTGTGTTCCATCGTCATTAAGAGGCTCTGAGCGTTACAATGAATTGTCAGTTTAGCGACGGATTCGAAGTACTAGACTCACTATAAGGATTCGAAGTACTAGACTCACTATAAGGTGCCCAAAGCAGCAATAGACCCTTGGAGACAAGTCGGCTGGAGGTCGATGTATTGAATCGCGACGCAATTTGTGTGTTCCATGCTCATTACGCGGTTCTGAACGTTACAATTAACTGTCAGTTTTGCGTCGGATTCCAAATACTAGACTCACAGGAGAACGACGGTAAGGTGTCAGAGGTAGCAATAGACCCTTGGAAACAAGCTGCCTGGAGGACGATGTATTGAATCGCGAAGCAATTTGTGTGTTCCATCGTCATTAAGAGGTTCTGAACGTTACAATTAGCTGTCAGTTTGGCGTCGAATTCGTAAAACTTGACTCACAGGAAAACGACAATAAGGTTCCCGAGGTAGCGATACATCCTTGGACACAATTGGGCTGGAGGACGATGTATTGAATCTCGACGCAATTGCGTGTTCCGTCGAAGTTAGGAGGCTCTGAACGTTACAATTAACTGTCAGTTTTGCGTCGGATTCATAATACTAGACTCACAGTAGAACGACTACAAGGTGCCCGAGGCAGCAATAGACCCAAAGAGACAAGTCGGCTGGCGGACGATGTTTTGAATCCCGACGCAATTTGTGTGTTCCATCGTCATTAAGAGGCTCTAAACGATACAATGAACTGTCAGTTTTGCGTCGGATTAGAAATACTAGACTCACAGGAGAACGACGGTAAGGTGCCTGAGGTAGCAATAGACCCTTGGAGACAAGCTGGCTGGAGGACGATGTTTGAATCGCGAGGCAATTTGTGAGTTCCATCCTCATTAAGAAGTTCTGAACGTTACAATTAACTGTCAGTTTTACGTCGGATTCGAAAAACTAGAGTCACAGGAGACAAGTCGGCTGGAGGACGATGTATTGAATCTCGACGCAATTTGTGTGTTCCGCCGTCGTTAGCAGGCTCTGAACGTTACAATCAACTGTCATTTTTGTGTCGGATTCTTAAAAATAGACTCATAGGAGAACGACGATAAGGTGCCCGAGACAGCTATAGAACCTTGGAGACAAATCGGCTGGAGTGCGATGTATTGAATCGCCACGCAATTTGTGTAATCCATCGTCATTAAGAGGCTCTGAACGTTACAATTAACTGTTAGTTTTGCGTCGGAATCGAAATACTAGACTCACAGGAGAACGACCATAAGGTGCAAGGGGTAGCAACAGACCCTTGTCTCCATGGGTCTATTGCTGCCTCGGCCACCTTATGGATGTTCTACTGTGAGTCTACATTTTCGAATTCGACGAAAAAGCGACATTGAATTCTAAGGTTCCGACCCAGCTATCTACGATGATACATTCAAGTTTGGTCGTCCTCCAGCCGACTTCTCTCCAGGGGTCTATTGCTGCCACGGGCACCTTATGGTCGTTCTTCTGTGAGTCCAGATGTTCGAATCCGACGCAATACTGTCATTTAATTATAACGTTTCGAAGCTGCTAAATACAATGGTACACCAAAGTTTGTTCGAGTTTCAATACATCGTCCTCCAGCCGACTTGTCTCATAGGGTCTATTGCTGCCTCGGGCACTTTATGGTCGTTCTTCTGTGAGTCCAGATTTTCGAATCGAACGCAAAACTGACATTTAATTCTAACGTTCCGACCCTGCTAACGACGAAGGTAGATTCAAATTTGGTCGAGATTCAATACATCGTCCTCCAGCCGACTTGTGTCCAAGGGTCTATTGCAGCCTCGGGCACCTTATGGTCGTTCTCCTGTGAATCTAGGTTTTCGAATCCGACACAAAACTGAAATTTAATTATAACGTTCCGACCCTGCTAAAGACGACGGTACACCCAAGTTTGGTCGAGATTCATTACATCGGCGTCCAGCCGCCTTGTCTTATTGGGTCTATTGCTGCCTCGGGCACCTTATAGTCGTTCTCCTGTTAGTCTAGATTTTCGAAACCGACGCAAAACTGACATTGAATTCCAACGTTCCGACACTGCTAACGACCATAGTACAATCAAGTTTTCTCGGGATTTAATACATCGTCCTCCAGCCGACTTGTCTCCATGAGTCTATTTCTGCCTCGGGCACCTTATGGACGTTCTACTGTGAGTCTACATTTTCGCATCCGACGCAAAACTGACATTAAATTCCAAAGTTCCGACCCTGCTAACGACCACAGTACATTCAAGTTTGTTCGAGATTCAATACATCGTCGTCCAGCTGACTTGTGTCCAGGGGTCTATTTCTGCCTCGGGCACCTTATGGACGTTCTCCTGTGAATCTACATTTTCGAATCCGACGCAAAACTGACATTTCATTATAACGTTCCGACCCTGATAAAGACAATGGTACACCCAAGTTTGGTCGAGATTCATTACATCGGCATCCAGCCGTCTTGTCTTATAGGGTCTATTGCTGCCTCGGGCACCTTACGGTCGTTCGCCTGTGAGTCTAGGTTTTCGAATCCGACGCAAAACTGACATTTAACTATAACGTTCCGACCTTGCTAAAGACGATTGTACACCCATGTTTGGTCGACATTCACTTCATCGGCCTCCAGCCGACTTGTCTTATTGGGTCTTTTGCTGCCTCGGGCTCCTTATGATCGTTCTCCAGTTAGTCTAGATTTTCGAATCTGACGCAAAACTGACACTGAATTCCAACGATCCGACCCTGCTAACGACCATAGTACATATATTTTGGGTTGAGATTCAACACATCGTCCTCCAGCCGACTTGTCTCCAGGGGTCTATTGCTGCCTCGTTCACCTTATCGTCGTCCTCCAGTGAGTCTAGATTTTCGAATGTTACGCAAAACTGACATTTAATTATAACGCTCCGACCCTGGTAAAGACGATGGTACATTCAATTTTGGTCGAGATTCAATACATCGTCCTCCAGCTGACCTGTCTCCAGGGGCTATTTCTGCCTCGGGCACCTTGTGGACGTTCTACTGTGAATCTACATTTTCGAATCCGACGCAAAACTGACATTGAATTGTAACGTTCCCACAATGCTAACGACGATGATACTTTCAAATTGGGTCGAGATTTAATACATCGTCCTCCAGCCGACTTGTCTCACAGGGTGTATTGCTGCCTCGGGCACTTTATGGTCGTTCTTCTGTGAGTAGAGGTTTTCGAATCGGACGCAAAACTGACATTTATGTCTAACGTTCCGACCCTGCTAACGACGAAGGTAGATTCAAATTTGGTCGAGATTCAATATATCCTCCTCCAGCCGACTTGTGTCCAAGGGTCTATTGCTGCCTCGGGCACCTTATGGTCGTTCTCCTGTGAGTCTAGGTTTTCGAATCCGACGCTAAACTGACATTTAATAATAACTTTCTGACCCTGCTAAAGACGATGTTACACCCAAGTTTGGTCGAGAATCAATACATAGTCCTCCAGCCGGCTAGTCTCCAAGAGTATATTGCTGCCTCAGGCACCTTATGGTATTCCCCCTGTGAGTCTCCTTATCGGATCAGACGTAAAACTGACAGTTAATTGTAACGTTCAGAGCCTCGTAATGACGATGGAACACACAAATTGTGTCGAACTTCAATACATCGGCCTCCGGCAGATTTGTCTCCTAGGGTCTATTGCTGCCCTGGGCACCTTATGGTCGTTCTCCTGTGAGTCTCCTTTTCTAATCCGACGCAAAACTGACATTTAAATCTAACGTTCCGACCGTGCTGTCGACGAAGGTAGATTCAAATTTGGTCGAGATTTCATACATCGTCCTCCAGCCGACTTGTGTAGACGGGTCTATTGCTGCCTCGGGCACCTTATGGTCGTTCTCCTGTGAGTCTAGGTTTTCGAATCCGACACAAAACTGACATTAAATTATAACCTTCCGACCCTGCTAAAGTCGATGGTACACCCAAGTTTGGTCGATATTCATTACATTGGCCTCCAGCCGCCTTGTCTTATAGGGTCTATTGCTGCCTCGGGCACCTTATGGTCGTTCTGCTGTGTGTCTAGATTTCCGAATCCGAGGCAAAAACTGAAATTTAATTATAACGTTCCTAAGCTGCTAAATACGATGGTACACGCAAGATTGATCGAGCTTCAATACATCGTCCTCCAACCGACTTTTCTCATAGGTTATACTGCTTCTTCGGGCAACTTATGGTCGTCCTCCTGTGAGTCTAGGTTTTCGAATCCGACTCAAAACTGACATTTAATTCTAACGTTCCGACCCTGCTAAGGACGATGGTACATTCAATTTTGTTCGAGATTCAATTCATCGTCCTCCAACCAACTTGTCTCATAGGGTCTATTGATGCCTCGGGCACCTTATGGTCGTCCTCCTGTGAGTCTAGGTTTTCGAATCCGACGCAAAAATGACATTTAATTATAACGCTCCGACGCTCGTAAAGACGATGGTACACTCATGTTTGGTCGAGATTCAATAGATCGTCCTCCAGCCGACTTGACTCCAAGGGTATATTGCTGCCTCGGGCACCTTACGGTCGTTCTCCTGTGAGTCTAGGTTTTCGAATCCGACGCAAAACTGATATTTAACTATAACGTTCCGACCTTGCTAAAGACGATGGTACACCCAAGTTTGGTCGACATTCACTACATCGGCCTCCAGCCGACTTGTCTTATAGGGTCTATAGCTGCCTCGAGCACCTTATGGTCGTTCTCCTGTTAGTCTAGATTGTCGAATCCGACGCAAAACTAGCATTGAATTCCAACGTTCCGACCCTGCTAACGACCATAGAACATATAATTTTGGTCGATATTCAACACATCGTCTTCCAGCCGACATGTCTCCAGGGGTCTATTGCTGACTCGGGCACCGTATGGTCGTCCTCCAGTGAGTCTAGGTTTTCGAATGTTACGCAAAACTGACATTTAATTATAACGCTTCGACCCTGGTAAAGACGAAGGTACATTCAATTTTGGTCGAGATTCAATACATCGTCCTCCAGCCGGCTTGTCTCCAAGGGTCTATTACTGCCTCGGCCACCTTATGGACTTTCTCCTGTGAGTCTCCTTTCGGAATCCCACGTAAAATTGACAGTTAATTGTAACGTTCAGAGCCTCGTAGTGACGATGGAACACACAAATTGTGTCGAGCTTCAATACATCGGCCTCCGGCAAACTTATCTCCAAGGGTCTATTGCTGCCTCGGGCACCTTATGGTCGTTCTCCTGTGAGTCTCCCTTTCGAATCCGACGTAAAACTGACATTTAATTCTAACGTTCCGACGCTGCTAACAACGTTGGTAGACACAAGTTTGGTCGAGATTCAATAAATCGTCCTACAGCCGACTTGTGTCGAAGGATCTAATGCAGCCTCGGTCACCTTATGGCCGTTCTCGTGTGAGTCTAGATTTTCGAATCCGACGAAAAACTGACATTTAATTATAACGTTCCGAAGCTGCTGAATACGATGGTATACCCAAGTTTGGTAGAGATCCATTACATCGGCCTCCAGCCGCCTTGTCTTATAGAGTCTATTGCTGCCTTGGGCACCTTATTGCCGTTCTCCTGTTAGTCTAGGTTTCCGAATCCGATTCAAAACTGACATATAATTATAACATCCAGACCCTGCTAACGAGCATAGTACATTCGAGTTTGGTAGAGATTCAATACATCGTCCTCCAGCTTACTTGTCTCCAGGGGTCTATTTCTGCCTCGGGCACCTTATGGACATTCTCCTGTGAGTCTACATTTTCGAATCCGACGCAAAACTGACATTGAATTCTAACGTTCCAACAATACTAACGACGATGAAACATTCAAATTTGGTCGAGATTCAATACATCGTCCTCCAGGCGACTTGTCTCATAGGGTCTGTTGCTGCCTCGGGCACTTTATGGTCGTTCTTCTGTGAGACCAGATTTTCGAATCGGACGCAAAACTGTTATTTAATTATAACGTTCCTAAGCTGCTAAATACGGTGGTACACCCAAGTTTGGTCGAGATTCAATACATCGTCCTCCAGCCGACTTGTGTCCTAGGGTCTATTGCAGCCTCGGTCACCTTATGGCCGTTCTCCTGTGAGTCTAGGTTTTCAAATCCGACTCAAAACTGACATTTAATTATAACATCCAGACCCTACTAAAGACGACGGTAAACCCAAGTTTGGTCGAGATTCATTACATCGGCCTCCAGCCGACGTGCCTCATAGTGTGTATTGCTGCCTCGGGCAACTTATGGTCGTTATCCTGTTAGTCTAGATTTTCGAATCCGCCGCAAAACTGACTCTGAATTCCGACGTTCCGACCCTGCTAACGACCTAAGTACATTCAAGTTTGGTCGAGATTCAATACATCGTCCTCCAGCCGACATGTCTCCAGGGGTCTTTTGCTGCTGCGGGCATCTTATGGTCATTCTCCTGTGAGTCTTGGTTTTGGAATCAGACGCAAAACTGACATTGACCCTGGTAAAGACGTTGGTATACTCATGATTGGTTGAGATTCAATAAATCGTCCTCCAGCCGACTTCACTCCAGGGGTATTGCTGCCTCGGGCACCTTGTGGTCGTTCTCCTGTGAGTCTAGGTTTTCGAATCCGAAGCAAAACTATCATTCAATTATAACGTTCCGACTCTGCTAAAGACGATGGTACACCCATGTTTGGTCAAGATTTAATACATCGTCATGCAGCTGATTTGTCTCCAAGGGTCTATTGCTGCCTCGGGCCCCTTACGGTCGTTCTCTTGTGTGTCTAGGTTTTCGAATCCGACGCAAAACTGACATTTAATTATAACGTTCAAACCCTGCTAAAGACGACGGTACACCCAAGTTTGGTCGAGATTCATGTCATCGGCCTCCAGCCAAATTGTCTCATAGGTTCTATTGCTGCCTCGGTCACCTAATGTTCGTTATCCTGTTAGCCTAGATTTCGAATCCGACGCAAAGCTGACATTGAATTCCAACGATCCGTCCCTGCTAACGAGCATAGTACATTCAAGTTTGGTCGAGATTCAATACATCGTCCCCCAGCCGAATTGTCTCCAGGGGTCTATTGCTGCGTCGGCCACCTTATGGTCGTTCTCCTGTGAGTCTAGGTTTTCCAATCCGATGAAATACTGACATTTAATTAATACGTTCGAGCCTTCTAAAGACGATGGTACACTCATGATTGGTCGAGATTCAATAAATCGTTCTCCAGCCGACTTGTCTCCAAGTGTCTATTGCTGCCTCGTGCACCTTATAGTCGTTCTCCTTTGAGTCTACATTTCTGAATCCGACGCAAAAGTGACATTGAATTCTATGGTTCCGACTCTGCTATCTACGATGATACATTCAAGTTTGGTCGTCCTCCAGCCTACTTCTCTCCAGGGGTCTATTGCTACCTCGGGCACCTTATGGTAGTTCTCTTGTGAGTCTAGGTTTTCCAATCCGACGCAAAACTGACATTCAATTGTAACATTCCGACCCTGCTAAAGACGATGGTACACTCATGTGTGGTCGAGATGGAATAAATCGTTCTGCAGCCGATTTGTCTCCAAGGGTCTATTGCTGCCTCGGGCACCTTACGGTCGTTCTCTTGTGAGTCTAGGTTTTCGAATCCGACGCAAAACTTGCATTTAATTATAACGTTCAGACCCTGCTAAAGACGACGGTACACCCAAGTTTGGCCAAGATTCATGTCATCGGCCGCCAGCTGACTTGTCTCATAAGGTCTATTGCTGCCTCGGGCACCATACGGTCTTTCTCCTGTGAGTCTCCTTTTCGAATCCGACGTAAAACCGTCAGTTAAGTATAACGTTCAGACCCACGTAATGACGGTGGAACACACATATTGTGTCGAGATTTAATACAGCGCCCTCCGGCAGACTTGTCTCCAAGAGTTTATTGCAACCTCAGGCACCTTATAGTCGTTCTCTTGTGAGTCTCCTTATGAATCCGACGCAAAACTGACATTTAATTATAACGTTCCGAAGCTGCTAAATACGATGGTACAGCCAAGTTTCGTCGAGATCCAATACATCGTCCCCCAGCAGACTTGGGTCCAAGGGTCTATTGCAGACTTGGTCACCTTATGGCCGTCCTCCTGTGAGTCTAAATTTTCCAATCCGACGCAAAACTGACATTTAATTAAAACGTTACGAAGATGCTAAATAGGATGGTACACCCAAGTTTGGTCGAGATTCTGTACATCGTCCTCCAGCCGACTTGTCTCATAGGGTCTATTGCTGCCTCGGGCATCTTATGGTCGTTCTCATGTGAGTGTAGGTTTTCGAATCCGACACAAAACTGACATTTAATTATAACGTTCCGACCCTGCTAAAGACGATGGTACACCCAAGTTTGGTCGAGATTCATTACATCGGCCTCCAGCCGACGTGCCTCATAGTGTGTATTGCTGCCTCGGGCAACTTATGGTCGTTATCCTGTTAGTCTAGATTTTCGAATCCGCCGCAAAACTGACTCTGAATTCCGACGTTCCGACCCTGCTAACGACCTAAGTACATTCAAGTTTGGTCGAGATTCAATACATCGTCCTCCAGCCGACATGTCTCCAGGGGTCTTTTGCTGCTGCGGGCATCTTATGGTCATTCTCCTGTGAGTCTTGGTTTTGGAATCAGACGCAAAACTGACATTTAATTATTACGTTCCGACCCTGGTAAAGACGTTGGTATACTCATGATTGGTTGAGATTCAATAAATCGTCCTCCAGCCGACTTCACTCCAGGGGTATTGCTGCCTCGGGCACCTTGTGGTCGTTCTCCTGTGAGTCTAGGTTTTCGAATCCGAAGCAAAACTATCATTCAATTATAACGTTCCGACTCTGCTAAAGACGATGGTACACCCATGTTTGGTCGAGATTTAATACATCGTCATGCAGCTGATTTGTCTCCAAGGGTCTATTGCTGCCTCGGGCCCCTTACGGTCGTTCTCTTGTGTGTCTAGGTTTTCGAATCCGACGCAAAACTGACAATTAATTATAACGTTCAAACCCTGCTAAAGACGACGGTACACCCAAGTTTGGTCGAGATTCATGTCATCGGCCTCCAGCCAAATTGTCTCATAGGTTCTATTGCTACCTCGGTCACCTAATGTTCGTTATACTGTTAGCCTAGATTTCGAATCCGACGCAAAGCTGACATTGAATTCCAACGATCCGTCCCTGCTAACGAGCATAGTACATTCAAGTTTGGTCGAGATTCAATACATCGTCCCCCAGCCGAATTGTCTCGAGGGGTCTATTGCTGCGTCGGCCACCTTATGGTCGTTCTCCTGTGAGTCTAGGTTTTCCAATCCGATGAAATACTGACATTTAATTAATACGTTCGACCCTTCTATAGACGATGGTACACTCATGATTGGTCGAGATTCAATAAATCGTTCTCCAGCCGACTTGTCTCCAAGTGTCTATTGCTGCCTCGTGCACCTTATAGTCGTTCTCCTTTGAGTCTACATTTCTGAATCCGACGCAAAAGTGACATTGAATTCTATGGTTCCGACTCTGCTATCTACGATGATACATTCAAGTTTGGTCGTCCTCCAGCCTACTTCTCTCCAGGGGTCTATTGCTACCTCGGGCACCTTATGGTAGTTCTCTTGTGAGTCTAGGTTTTCCAATCCGACGCAAAACTGACATTCAATTGTAACATTCCGACCCTGCTAAAGACGATGGTACACTCATGTGTGGTCGAGATGGAATAAATCGTTCTGCAGCCGATTTGTCTCCAAGGGTCTATTGCTGCCTCGGGCACCTTACGGTCGTTCTCTTGTGAGTCTAGGTTTTCGAATCCGACGCAAAACTTGCATTTAATTATAACGTTCAGACCCTGCTAAAGACGACGGTACACCCAAGTTTGGCCAAGATTCATGTCATCGGCCGCCAGCTGACTTGTCTCATAAGGTCTATTGCTGCCTCGGGCACCATACGGTCTTTCTCCTGTGAGTCTCCTTTTCGAATCCGACGTAAAACCGTCAGTTAAGTATAACGTTCAGACCCACGTAATGACGGTGGAACACACATATTGTGTCGAGATTTAATACAGCGCCCTCCGGCAGACTTGTCTCCAAGAGTTTATTGCAACCTCAGGCACCTTATAGTCGTTCTCTTGTGAGTCTCCTTATGAATCCGACGCAAAACTGACATTTAATTATAACGTTCCGAAGCTGCTAAATACGATGGTACAGCCAAGTTTCGTCGAGATCCAATACATCGTCCCCCAGCAGACTTGGGTCCAAGGGTCTATTGCAGACTTGGTCACCTTATGGCCGTCCTCCTGTGAGTCTAAATTTTCCAATCCGACGCAAAACTGACATTTAATTAAAACGTTACGAAGATGCTAAATAGGATGGTACACCCAAGTTTGGTCGAGATTCTGTACATCGTCCTCCAGCCGACTTGTCTCATAGGGTCTATTGCTGCCTCGGGCATCTTATGGTCGTTCTCATGTGAGTGTAGGTTTTCGAATCCGACACAAAACTGACATTTAATTATAACGTTCCGACCCTGCTAAAGACGATGGTACACCCAAGTTTGGTCGAGATTCATTACATCGGCCTCCAGCCGCCTTGTCTTATAGGGTCTATTGCTGCCTCGGGCACCTTATGGTCGTTCTCCTGTTAGTCCAGATTTTCGAATCCGACGCAAATCTGTCATTGAATTCCAACGTTCTGGCCCTGCTAACGACCACAGTACATTCAAGTTTGTTCGAGATTCAATACATCGTCCTCCAGCTCACTTGTCTCCAGGGGTCTATTTCTGCATCGGGCACCTTATGGACGTTCTCCTGTGAGTCTACATTTTCGAATCCGACCGAAACTGACATAGCATTCTAACGTACCGACCCTGCTAACGTCGATGATACATTCAAGTTTGGTCGAGACAATCAATCAAGATTCAATACATCGTCCTCCAGCCGGCTTGTCTCCAAGGGTCTATTGCTGCCTCGGGCACCTTATGGCCTTTCTCCTGTGAGTCTCCTTTTCGAATCCGACGTAAAACTGACAGTTAATTATAATGTTCAGAATCTCGTAATGACGATGGAACACACAAATTGTGTCGAGCTTCAATACATCGGCCTCCGGCAGACTTGTCTCAAAGGGTCTATTGCTGCCTCGGGCACCTTATGGTCGTTCTGCTGTGAGTCTAGATTTTCGAATCCGACTCAAAACTGACATTTAATTATAACGTTCCGAAGCTGCTAAATACGATGGTACAGCCAAGTTTCGTCGATATCCAATACATCGTCCTCCAGCCGACTTGTGTCAAAGGGTCTATTGCAGCCTTGGTCACCTTATGGTCGTTCTCCTGTGAGTCTAAATTTTCCAATCCGACGCAAAACTGACATTTAATTAAAACGTTACGAAGCTACTAAGTAGGATGGTACACCAAGTTTGGTCGAGATTCTATACATCGTCCCCCAGCCGACTTGTCTCATAGGGTGTATTGCTGCCTCGGGCATCTTATGGTCGTTCTCATGTGAGTCTAGGTTTTCGAATCCGACTCAAAACTGACATTTAATTACAACGTTCCGACCTTGCTAAAGACGATGCTACACCCAAGTTTGGTCGAGAATCAGTACATCGTAATCCAGCCGGCTGGTCTCCAAGGGTCTATTGCTGCCTCGGGCACCTAATGGTCTTCCTCCTGTGAGTCTCCTTTTCGGACCCGACGCAAAACTGACATGCATTTCTAACGTTCCGACGCTGCTAACGACGATGGTAGACACAAGTTTGGTTGAGATTCGATAAATCGTCCTGCAGCCACTTGTGTCCACGGATCTAATGCAGCCTCGGCCACCTTATGGCCGTTCTCCAGTGAGTCTACCTTTTCGAATTCGACGCAAAACTGACATTGAATTCCAACGTTCCGACCCTGCTAACGACCACAGTACATTCAAGTTTGCTCGAGAATCAATACATCGTCCTCCAGCTGACTAGTCTCCAGGGGTCGATTTCTGCCTCGGGCACCTTATGAACGATCTCCTGTGAGTCTACATTTTCGAATCCGACACAAAACTGACATTGAATTCTAACGTTCCGACAATGCAAACGACGATGATACATTCAAATTTGGTCAAGATTCAATACATCGTCCTCCAGCCGACTTGACTCATTGGGTCTATTGCTGCCTCGGGCACTTTATGGTCGTTCTTCTGTGAGTCCACATTTTCGAATCGGACGCAAAACTGACATTTAATTCTAACGTTCCAACCCTGCTAAAGACGATGGTACACCCAAGTTGGGTCGAGATTCATTAGATCGGCCTCCAGCCGCCTTGTCTTATAGGGTCTATTGCTGCCTCGGGCACCTTATGGTCATTCTCCTGTGAGTCTTGGATTTCGAATCCGACGCAAAACTGACATTTAATTATAACGTTCCGAAGCTGCTAAATAAGATGGTACACATAAGTTTGGTCAAGATTCGATGCATCGTCCTCCAGCCGACTTGTGTCCAAGGGTCTATTGCAGCCTTGGTCACCTTATAGCCGTTCTCCTGTGACTCTAGATTATCGAATCCGACGCAAACTGACATTGAATTCCAACGTTCCGACCCTGCTAACGACCACCGTACATTCAAGTTTGCTCGAGATTCAATACGTCGTCCTCTAGCTGACTTGTCTCCAGGGGTCTATTTCTGCCTCGGGCACCTTATGGACGATCTCCTGTGAGTCTACATTTTCGAATCCGACACAAAACTGATATTGAATTCTAACGTTCCGACAATGCTAACGACGATGATACACTCTAATTTGGTCGAGATTCAATACATCGTCCTCCAGCCGGCTTGTCTCATAGGTTTCTATTGCTGCATCAGGCTCTTTATGGTCGCTCTTCTGTGAGTCCAGATTTTCGAATCGGACGAAAAACTGTCATTTAATTCTAACGTTCCGACCCTGCTATCGACGAAGGTTGATTCAAATTTGGTCGAGATTCAAAACATCGTCCTCCAGCCGACTTGGGTCCAAGGGTCTATTGCTGCCTCGTCCACCTTATGGTCGTTCTCCTGTGAGTCTAGGTTTTCGAAACCGACACAAAACTGATATTCAATTATAACGTTCCTAAGCTGCTAAATACGATGTTACACCCAAGATTGATCGAGCTTCAATACATCGTCCTCCAACCGGCTTGTCTCATAGGTTATACTACTGCCTCGGGCAACTTATGGTCGTTCTCCTGTGAGTCTAGGTTTTCGAATCCGACTCAAAAGTGACATTTAACTATAACGTTCCGTCCCTGCTAAAGACGATGTTACACCCAAGTTTGGTCGACATTCACTACATCGGCCTCCGGCAAACTTGTTTCCAAGGGTCTATTGCTGAATCGGGCACCTTATAGTCGTTCTCCTGTGAGTCTCCCTTTCGAATCCGACGCAAAACTGTCAAGTATTTCTAACGTTCCGACGCAGCTAACGACGATGGTAGACACAAGATTGGTCGAGATTCAATAAATCGTCCTACAGCCAACTTGTGTCCAAGGATCTAATGCAGCCTCGGTAACCTCATGGCCGTGCTTCTGTGGGTCTACATTTTCGAATCCGACGCAAAACTGACTTTTAATTATAACGTTCCGAAGCTGCTAAATACGATGGTACAGCCAAGTTTCGTCGAGATCCAATACATTGTCCTCCAGCCGACTTGTGTCCATGTGTCTATTGCAGCCTTGGTCACATTATGGCCGTTCTCCTGTGGGTCTCAATTTTCCAATCCGACTCAAAACTGACATTTAATTAAAACATTTCGAGGCTGCTAAATAGGATGGTACACCCAAGTTTGGTCGAGATTCCATACATTGTCCTCCAGCCGACTTGGGTCCAAGGGTCTATTGCTGCCTCGGATATCTTATAGTCGTTCTCATGTGAGTCTAGGTTTTCGAATCCGACTGAAAACTGACATTTAATTATAACGTTCCGACCCTGCTAAAGACGATGGTACACCCAAGATAGGTCGAGATTCATTACATCGGCCCTAGCCGCCTTGCCTTATAGGGTCTATTGCTGCCTCGGGCAACTTATGGTCGTTCTCCCGTTAGTCTAGATTTTCGAATCCGACGCAAAACTGACATGGAATTCTAACGTTCCCACAATGCTAACGACGATGAAACATTCAAATTTGGTCGAGATTCAATACATCGTCCTCCAGCCGACTTGTCTCATAGGGTCCATCGCTGCCTCGTTCTCTTTGTGGTCGTTCTTCTGTGAGTCCAGATTTTCGAATCGGACGCAAAACTGACATTTAATTGTTACGTTCCTAAGCTGCTAAATACGATGGTACACCCAAGTTTGGTCGAGATTCAATACATCGTCCTCCAGCCGACTTGTGTCCTAGGGTCTATTGCAGCCTTGGTTACCTTATGGCCGTTCTCCTGTGAGTCTAGGTTTTCAAATCCGACGCAAAACTTACATTCAATTATAACGTTCGGACCCTGCTAAAGATGATGGTACACTCATGTGTGGTCGAGATTGAATAAATCGTCCTGCACCCGATTTGTCTCCAAGGGTCTATTGCTTCCTCGGGCACCTTACGGTCGTTCTATTGTGAGTCTAGGTTTTCGAATCCGACGCAAAAATGACATTTAATTATAACGTTAGACCCTGCTAAAGACGACGGTACACCCAAGTTTGGCCAAGATTCATGTGATCGGCCTCCAGCCGACTTGTCTCATAAGGTCTATTACTGCCTCGGGATCCATACGGTCTTTGCCCTGTGAGTCACCTTTTCGAAACCGACGTAAAACTGACAGTTAATTATAACGTTCAGACACTCGTAATGACGGTGGAACACACATATTGTGTCGAGATTCAATACATCGCCCTCCGGCAGACTTGTCTCCAAGGGTCTTTTGCAGCCTCGGGCACCTTATGGTCGTTCTCATGTGAGTCTCCTTATGAATCCGACGCAAAACTGACATTTATTTCTAACGTTCCGACGCTACTAACGACGATGGTAGACACAAGTCTGGTCGAGATTCAATACAACGTCCTCCAGCCGACTTGTCTCCAAGGGTCTATTGCTGACTCGGGCACCTTATGGTCGTTCTCCTGTGAGTCTACATTTTCGAATCCGACGCAAAATTGACATTTAATTATAACGTTCCGACAATGCTAACAACAATGAAACATTCAAATTTGGTCGGGATTCAATACATCGTCCTCCAGCCGACTTGTCTCATACAGTCTATTGCAGCCTCGGGCACTTTATGGTCGTTCTTCTGTGAGTCCAGATTTTCGAATCGGACGCAAAACTGATTTTAATTCTATCTACCCTGCTAACGACGAAGGTAGATTCAAATTTGGTCGAGATTCAATAAATCGTCCTCCAGTCGACTTGTGTCCAAGGGTCTATTGCTGCTTCGGGCACCCTATGGTCGTTCTCCATTGAATCTAGGTTTTCGAATTCGACGCAAAGCTGACATTCAATTATAACGTTCCGGCCCTGGATAAGACGATGGTACACTCATGTTTGGTCGAGATTCAATAAATCGTCCTACAGCCGACTTGTCTCCAAGGGTCTATTGCTGCCTCGGGCACCTATTGGTCGTTCTCCTGTGAGTCTACATTTTCGAATCCGCCCAAAACTGACACAGAATTCTGACGTTCCGACCCTGCTAACGTCGATGATACATTCAAGTTTGGTCGAGACAGTACATCAAGATTCAATACATCGTCCTCCAGCCGGCTTGTCTCCAAGGGTCTATTGCTGCCTCGAGCACCTTATGGTCTTTCTCCTGTGAGTCTCCTTTTCGAATCCGACGTCAAACTGACAGTTAATTGTAACGTTCAGAGCCTCGTAATGACGATGGACACACAAATTGTGTCGAGCTTCAATACATCAGCCTCCGGCAGACTTGTCTCAAAGGGTCTATTGCTGCCTCGGGCATCTTATGGTCGTTCTCCTGTGAGTCTAGATTTTCGAATCCGACGCAAAACTGACATTCAATTATTACGTTCCGACCCTGCTAAAGACGATGGTACACTCACGTTTGGTCGAGTTTCAATAAATAGTCCTACAGCCGACTTGTCTACAGGGGTCTATTGTGGCCTCGGGCACCTTATGGTCGTTCTCCTGTGAGACAACATTTTCGAATCCGCCCAAAACTGACATAGATATCTAAAGTTCCGACCATGATAACGTCGATGTTACATTCAAGTTTGGTCGAGATTCAATACATCGTCCTCCAGCTGGCTTGTCTCCAAGGAACTATTGCAGCCTTGGTCACTTTACGGCCGTTCTCCAGTGAGTCTAGATTTTCCAATCCGACGAAAAACTGACATTTAATTATTCCGTTCCGACCCTGCTAACGACCATAGTACATTCAAGTTTCCTCGAGTTTCCATACATCGTCCTCCAGCCGACGTGTCTCGAGGGGTCTTTTGCTGCCGCGGGCACCTTATTGTCGTTCTCCTGTGAGTCTAGGTTTTCGAATCCGACGAAAACTGAAATTTAATGATAACATCCAGGCCCTGCTAAAGACGACGGTACACCTAAGTTTGGTCGAGATTCATTACATCGGCCTCCAGCCGACTTGCCTCACTGTGTCTATTGCTGCCTCGGGCAACTTATGGTCGTTATCCTGTTAGTCTAGATTTTCGAATCCGACGCAAGACTGACTTTGAATTCTAAGGTTCCGACCCCGCTATCTACGATGATTCATTCAAGTTTGGTCGTCCTCTAGCCGACTTCTCTCCAGGGGTATTGCTGCCTAGGGGACCTTGTGGTCGTACTCCTGTGAGTCTAGGTTTTCGAATCCGACGCGAAACTGTAATTCAATTATAACGTTACGACGCTACTAACGACGATGGTAGACACAAGTTTGGTAGAGATTCAATAAATCGTCCTGCAGCCGATTTGTCTCCATGTGTCTATTGGTGCCTCGGGCACCTTACGGTCGTTCGCTTGTGAGACTAGGTATTCGAATCCGACGCAAAACTGACATTTAATTATAACATCCAGACCCTGCTAAAGACGACGGTACACCCAAGTTTGGTCGAAATACATTACATCGGCCCCCAGCCGACTTGCCTCGTAGCGTCTATTGCTGCCTCGGGCAACTTATGGTCGTTATCCTGCTTGTCTAGATTTACGAATCCGACGCAAAACTGACATTGATTTCCAACGTTCCGACCCTGCTAACGACCATAGTACATTCAAGTTTGGTCGAGATTCAATACATCGTCCTCCAGCCGACGTGTCTCCGGGGGTCTATTGCAGCCGCGGGCCCTTATGGTCGTTCTCCTGTGAGTCTAGGTTTTGGAATCCGACGCAAAACTGACATTTAATTATTACGTTCCGACCCTGGTAAAGACGATGGTTTATTCAATTTTGGTCGAGATTCAATACATCGTCCTCCAACCGACTTGTCTCATAGGGTCTATTGCTGCTACGGGCACCTTATGGTCGTCGCCCTGTGAGTCTAGGTTTTCGAATCCGACGCTAAACCGACATTTAATTATAACGCTACGACCCTGGTAGAAACGATGGTACACTCATGTTTAGTCGAGATTCAATAGATAGTTCTCCAGCCGACTTGTCTGCAAAGGGCTATTGCTGCCTCGGGCAGCTTACGGTCGTTCTCCTGTGAGTCTAGGTTTTCGAATCCGACGCAAAACTGACATTTAATTATAACATCCAGACCCTGCTAAAGACGACGGTACACCCAATTTTCGTCGAGATACATTACATCGGTCTCCAGCCGACTTGCCTCATAGCGTCTATTGCTGCCTCAGGCAACTTATGGTCGTTATTCTGCTAGTCTAGATTTACGAATCCGACGCAAAACTGACTTTGAATTCCAACGTTCCGACCCTGCTAACGACCATAGTACATTCAAGTTTGGTCGAGATTCAATACATCGTCCTCCAGCCGACGTGTCTCCAGGGGTCTTTTGCTGCCGCGGGCACCTTATGGTCGTTCTCCTGTGAGTCTAGGTTTTGGAATCAGACGCAAAACTGACATTTAATTATTACGTTCCGACCCTGGTAAAGACGATGGTATACTCATGATTGGTCGAGATTCAATAAATCGTCCTCTAGCCGACTTGTCTCCAAGGGTCTATTGCTCCATCGGGCTCCTTATAGTCGTCCTCCTGTCAGTCTACATTTTCGAATCCGACGCAAAACTGACATTTAATTCTAACGTTCCGACGCTGCTAACGACGATGGTAGACACATGTTTGGTCGAGATTCAATACGTCATGTTCCAACCGACATGTGTCAAAGGGCTATTGCTGCCACGGTCACCTTATGGTCGTTCTCTTATGAATCTAGATTTTCGAATCCGACGCATAACTGACATTGAATTCTAACGTTCCGACAATGCTAACGACGATGACACATTCAAATTTGGTCGAGATTCAATACATCGTTCTCCAGCAGACTTGTCTCATAGTGTCTATTGCTGCTACGTGCACCTTATGGTCGTCCTCCTGTGAGTCTAGGTTTTCGAGTCCGTCGCTAAACTGACATTTAATTATAACGCTACGACCCTGGTAAAAACGATGGTACACTCATGTTTGGTCGAGATTCAATAGATAGTTCTCCAGCCGACTTGTCTGCAAAGGTCTATTGCTGCCTCGGGCACCTTACGGTCGTTCTCCTGTGAGTCTAGGTTTTCGAATCAGACGAAAACTGACATTTAATTATAACAATCCTGCCCTGCTAAAGACGATGGTACATTCAAGTTTGGTCGAGATTCCATACTTTGTCCTCCAGCCGACTTCTCTCCAAGGGTCTATTGCTGCCTCGGGCACCTTATGGTCCTTCTCCTGTGAGTCTCGATAATCGAATCCAACCAAAACTGACATTGAATTCTGACGTTCTGACCCTGCTAACGGCGATGATACATTAAAGTTTGGTCGAGATGCAATACATCGTCCTCCAGCCGACTTCTCTCCATGGGGTCTATTGCTGCCTCTGGCACCCTATGGTCGATATCCCGTGTGTCTCGATTTTCGAATCCGACGCAACACTGACATTGAATTCTAAAGTTCCGACCCTGCTAACGACGATAAAACATTCAAGTTTAGTCGAGATTCAATACATCGTCTCCAGCCGACTTCTCTCCAATGGTCTATTGCTGCCTCGGGCACCTTATGATCGTTCTTCTGTGAGTCTAGATTTTCGAATCGAATGCAGAACTGATATTTAATTATAACGTTCCGACCCTGCTAAAGACTGTGGTACATTTAAGTTTGGTCGAGATGCAACACATCATCCTCCATCCGACTTCTCTCCAAGGGTCTATTGCTGCCTCGGACACCTTGTAGTCGTTCTCCAGTGAGTCTAGATTTTCGAATCCGACGCAAAACTGACACTGAATTGTAACTTTACGACCCTGCTAACTACGATAGTACGCTCAAGTTTGGTCGAGATGGAATATATCGTCCACCAGCCGACTTGTCTCCAAGGGTCTATTGCTGCCTAGGGCACCTTATGGTCGTTCTAATGTGAGTCTAGATTTTCAAATTGGACGCAAAACTGACATTTAATATTAACGTTCCGACCCCGCTAACGACGATGGTACATTCAAGATTTGTCGAGATTCAATACATCGTCGTCCAGCCGACTTGTCTCCAAGGGTCTATTGCTGCCTCGGGCACCTAATGGTCGTCCTCCTGTGAGTCTAGATTTTGGAATCCAACGCAAAACTGACATTTAATTCTAACGTACGGACCCTGCTAACGGCGATGGAACACACAAATTTCGTCTCGATTCAATACATCGTCCTCCAGCCTACTTCTCTCCAAAGGGTCTGTTGCTGCCTCGGGCACCTCATGGTATTTTTCCTGTGAGTCTCCTTTTCGAATCCGACGCAAAACTGACAGTTAATTGTAACGATCAGAGCCTCCTAATGACGATGGAACTCACAAATTATGTAGAGATTCAATACATCGTCCTCCAGTCGACTTGCCTCCAAGGGACTATTGCTTCCTCGGGCACCTTATAGTCGTTCTCCTGTCAGTCTACATTTTCGAATCCGACGCAAAACTGACATTAAATTCTAACGTTCCGACCCTGCTAACGACGATGATTCGTTCAAGTTAGGTCGAGATTCAATACATCGTCCTCCAGCCGACTGCTCTCCAAAGGGTTTATTCCTGCCTCGGGTACCTTATGGTCGTTCACCTGTGAGTCAAGATTTTCGAATCCAACGCAACACTGATATTCAATTCTGACGTTCCGACCTTGCTAACGACGATGGAAAACACAAATTTCATTGCATTTGATTACATGGTCCTCCAGCCTACTTCGCTCCAAGGGTTTATTGCTGCCTCAGGCACCTTATGGTCGTTCTCCTGTGAGACTCCTTTTTGAATCCGACTCAAAACTGACCGTTAATTGTAACGAGCAAAGCCTCCTAATGACGATGCAACAAACAAATTGCGTCGAGATTCAATACATCGTCCTCCAGCCGACTTCTCTCCAAGGGTCAATTGCTGAGTCGGGCATCTTATGGTCGTTCTCCTGTGAATCTATATTCTCGAATCCGACGCAAAACTGACATTGAATTCTAACGTTCCGACCCTGCTAACGACGATGGTACATTTAAGATTGGTCGAGATTCAATACATCGTCGTCCAGCCGACTAGTCTCCAACGGACTATTGCTGTCACGGGCACCTAATGGTCGTTCTCCTGTGAGTCTAGATTTTGGAATCCGACGCAAAACTGACATTTAATTCTAACGTACGGACCCTGCTAACGACGATGGAACACGCAAATTTCGTCTCGATTCAATATATCGTCCTCCAGCCTACTTCTCACCAAGGGTTTTTGCTGCCTCGGCACCTTATGGTCTTTCTCCTGTGAGACTCCTTTTTGAATCCGACTCAAAACTGACCGTTAATTGTAACGAGCAAAGCCTCCTAATGACGATGCAACAAACAAATTGCGTCGAGATTCAATACATCGTCCTCCAGCCGACTTCTCTCCAAGGGTCAATTGCTGAGTCGGGCATCTTATGGTCGTTCTCCTGTGAATCTATATTCTCGAATCCGACGCAAAACTGACATTGAATTCTAACGTTCCGACCCTGCTAACGACGATAATACATTCAAGTTTGGTCGAGGGTCAATACATCGTGCTCCAGCCGACCTGTCTCCAGTGGTCTATTTATGCCTCGGGCACCTTATGGTCGTTCTCCTGTGAGTCTAGATTTTCGAATCGGATGCAAAACTGACTTTTAATTCTAACGTTCCGACCCTGCTAACGACAATGGTACATTCAAGTTTGGTCGAGATTCAATACATCGTCCTGCAGCCGACTTGTCTCCAAGGGTCTATTGCTGCCTCGGGCATCTTATGGTCTTTCTCCTGTGAGTCTAGGTTTTCGAATCCGACGCAAAACTGACATTTAAAGACGATGGTACATTCAAGTTTGGTCGAAATTCTATACTTCGTCCTCCAGCCGGCTTCTCTCCAACGGTCTATTGCTGCCTCGGGCACCCTATGTTCGTTCTCCTGTGATTCTACATTTTCGAATCGGACGCAAAACTCACATTTAATTCTAACGTTCGGACCCAGCTAACGACGATGGTTCATTCAAGTTTGGTCCGGATTCAATACATCGTCCTCCAGCCGACTTGTCTCCAAGGGTCTATTGCTGTCTAGGGCACCTTATGGTCGTTCTCTTGGGAGTCTACATATTCGAATCCGAGGCAAAACTGACATTGAATTCTAACGTTCCGACCTGCTAACGACGATAATACATTCAAGTTTGGTCGAGATTCAATACATCGTGCTCCAGCCGACTTGTCTCCAGTGGTCTGTTTATGCCTCGGGCACCTTATGGTCGTTCTACTGTGAGTCTAGATTTTCGAATCGGATGCAAAACTGTCATTTAATTCTAACGTGCTGACGCTGCTAACGATGATAGTACACTCAAGTTCGGTCGAGATGCAATATATCGTCCTCCAGCCGACTTGTCTCCAAGGGTCTATTGCTGCCTGGGGCACCTTATGGTCGTTCTCCTGTGAATCTAGATTTTCGAATCGGACGCCAAACTGACATTTAATATTAACGTTCCGACCCTGCTAACGACGATGGTACATTCAAGATTGGTCGAGATTCAATACATCGTCGTCCAGCCGACTTGTCCCCAAGGATCTATTGCTGTCTCGGGCACCTAATGGTCGTTCTCCTGTGAGTCTAGAATTTGGAATCCGACGCAAAACTGACATTTAATTCCAACGTACGTACGCTGCTAACGAGGATGGAACACAGATATTTCGTCTCGATTCATTACATCGTCCTCCAGCCTACTTCTCTCCAAGGGTCTATTGCTGCCTCGGGCACCTTATGGTATTTCTCCTGTGAGTCTCCTTTTCGAATCCGACGCAAAACTGACAGTTAATTGTAACGTTCAGAGCCTCCCAATGGCGATGGAACACAATATTTGTGTCGAGATCAATACATCGTCCTCCAGCCGACTTGTCTCCAAGGGACTATTGGTTCCTCGGGCACCTTATGGTCGTTCTCCTGTCAGTCTACATTTTCGAATCCGACGCAAAACTGACATTGAATTCTAACGTTCCGACCCTGCTAACGACGATGATACATTCAAGTTTGGTCGAGATTCAATACAAAGTCGTCCAGTCGACTTGTCTCCAAGGCTCTATTGCTGCCTCGGGCAACTTATGGTCGTTCTCTTGTGAGTCTACATTTTCGAATCCGACGTAAAACTGATATTTAATTCTGACGTTCCGACCTTGCTAACGACGTTGGAACACACAAACTTCGTCACATTTCAATACATAATTCTCTAGCCTACTGCTCTCCAACGGTCCATTGCTGCCTCGGGCAACTTATGGTCTTTGTCCTGTGAGTCTCCTTTTCGAATCCGACGCAATACTGACATTGAATTCTAACGTCCCGACCCTGCTAACGACAATGATACATTCAGTTTGATCGAGATTCAATACATCGTCCTCCAGCCGGCTTCCCTCCCAGGGGTCTATTGCTGCCTCCGGCACCTTATGGTCGTTCTCCTGTGAGTCTAGAATTTCGAGCCCGACGCAAAACTGATATTTAATTCTGACGTTCCGATGCTGCTAACGACGATGGAACACATAAATTTCATCGCATTTCAATACATGGTCCTCCAGCCTACATCTCTCCAAGGGTCTATTGCTGCCTCGGGCACCTAGCTGTCGTTCTGCTGTAAGTCTAGATTTTCGAATCCGACGCAAAACTGACATTTAATTCAAACGTACGAACCCTGCTAACGACGATGGACCACGCAAATTTCGTCTCGTTCAATATATTGTCCTCCAGCCTACTTCTCCCCAAGGGTTATTGCTGCCTCGGGCACCTTATGGTCATTCTCCTGCGTGTCTCCTTTTTGAATCCGACTCAAAACTGACCGTTAATTGCAACTTGCAAAGCCTCCTAATGACGATGAAACATACAAATAGTGTCGAGATTCAATACATCGTCCTCCAGCCGACTTCTCTCAAAGGGTCAATTGCTGAGTCGGGCAACCTATGGTCGTTCTCATGTGAGTCTATATTCTCGAATCCGACGCAAAATTGACATTGAATTCTAACGTTCCGACCTGCTAATGACGTTAATACATTCAAGTTTGTTCGAGATTCAGTACTTCGTGCTCCAGGCGACTTGACTCCAGTGGTCGTTGTCCTGTGAGTCTAGATTTTCGAATCGGATGCAAAACTGACATTTAATTCTAACGTTCCGACCCTGCTAACGACGATGGTACATTCAAGTTTGGTCGAGATTCAATACATCGTCCTGCAGCCGACTTGTCTCCAAGGGTCTATTTCTGCCTCGGGTATCTTATGGTTGTTCTCCTGTGAGTCTAGATTTTCGAATCGGACGCAAAACTGACATTTAATATTAACGTTCCGACCCTGCTAACGACGATGGTACATTCAAGATTGGTCGAGATTCAATACATCGTCGTCCAGCCGACTTCTCTCCAAGGGTCTATTGCTGCCTCGGGTACCTTATGGTATTTCTCCTGTGGGTCTCCTTTTCGAATCCGACGCAAAACTGACAGTTAATTGTAACGTTCAGAGCCTCGCAATGACGATGGAACACACAATTTGTGTCGAGATTCAATGCATCGTCCTCTAGGTGACTTCTGTCCAAGGGTCAATTGCTGAGTCGGGCACCTTATGGTCGTTCTCCTGCGAGTCTAGATTTTCGAATCGGATGCAAAACTGACATTTAATTCTAACGTTCCAACCCTGCTAACGACGATGGTTCATTCAAGTTTGGTCGAGATTCAATCCACCGTCCTGCAGCCGACTTGTCTCCAAGGGTCTATTGCGGCCTCGGGCATCTTATGGTCGTTCACCTGTGAGTCTAGGTTTTCGAATCCGACGCAATACTGACATTTAAAGACGATGGTACATTCAAGTTTGGTCGAGATTCAATTCTTCGTCCTCCAGCCGGCTTCTCTCCAACGGTCTATTGCTGCCACGGGCACCTTATGGTCTTTCTCATGTGAGTCTAGATTTTCGATACCGACACAAAACTGACATTGAATTCTAACGTTCGGACCCAGCTAACGACGATGGTTTATTCACGTTTGGTCCGGATTCAATACATCGTTCTCCAGCCGACTTGTCTCCAAGGGTCTATTGCTGTCTCGGGCAACTTATGGTCGTTCTCTTGGGAGTCTACATTTTCGAATCCGACGTAAAACTCACATTGGATTCCAACGTTCCGACCCTGCTATCGACGATGATACATTCAAGTTTGGTCGAGATGCAATATATCGTCCTCCAGCCGACATGTCTCCAAGGGTCTATTGCTGCCTGGGGCACCTTATGGTTGTTCTCCTGTGAGTCTAGATTTGAATTCTTACGTTCTGGCCCTGCTAACGACGATGATACATTCAACTTTGGTACAGATCTAATACACCTTCCTCCAGACGACTTGTCTCCAAGGGTCTATTGCTGCCTCGGGCATCTTATGGTCATGGTCCTGTGAGTCTACATTTTCGAATCCGATACAAAACTGGCATTGAATTCTAACGTTCTGAACATGCTAACGACGCTGATACATTCAAGTTTGGCCGAGACTCAATAAATCGTCCTCCAGCGGACTTCTCTACAAGGGGTTTATTCCTGCCTTGGGCACCTTATGACCGTTCTCCTGTGAGTCTTGATTTTTTAATCCGACGCAATACTGATATTTAAATCTGCGTTCCGATCTAGCTAACGACGATGGAACACACAAATTTCGTCGCGTTTCAATACATCGTCCTCCAGCCTACTTCTCTCCAAAGGTTATTGCTGCCTCGATCACCTTATGGTCTTTCTCCCGTGAGTCTCCTTTTTTAATCCGACGCAAAACTGACAACTAATTGTAACGTTCAGAGCCTCCTAATAACGTTGCAACACACAAATTGTGTCGAGATTCATTACATCGTCGACTCGCCGAATTGTCTCCAAGGTTCTATATCTTTCTCGGGCACCTTATGGTCGTTCTCCTGTGAGTCTAGGTTTTTTGAATCCGACGCAAAACTGACAGTCAGTTATAACGTTCCGACCCTACTAAAGACGATGGTACACTCATGTTAGGTCGAGATTCAATTCGTCGTCCTCCAGCTGACTTCTCTCTAAGGGTCTTTTGCTGCCTCGGGCACGTAAAGGTCGTTCTCGTGTGAGTCTAGATTTAGGAATCCGACGCAACACTGACATTTAATTCTAACGTACGGACCCTGCTAACGACGATGGATGAAACAAATTTCGTCTCGATTCAATACCTCGTCCTCCAGCCTACTAATCTCCAAGGGTCTATTGCTGCCTCGGGCACCTTATGGTCTTTCTCCTGTGAGTCTCCTTTTCGAATCCGACGCAAAACTGACACTTAATTTTAACGTTCAGAGATTCCTAATTACGATGGAACACACATTGTGTCGAGATTCAATACATCGTCCTACAGCCGACTTGTCTCGAAGCGTCTATTGCTGCCTCGGGCACCTTATGGTCGTTCTCCTGTGGGTCTAGATTTTCGAATCCGACGAAAACTGACATTGAATTCTAACGTTCCGACCCTGATATCGACGATAGTACGTTCAAGTTTGGTCCAGATTCAATACATCGTAATCCAGCCGATATGTCTGCAGGGGTCTATTGCTGCCTCGGGCACCTTATGGTCGTTCTCCTGTCAGTCTACATTTTCGCATCCGACGCAAAACTGACATTGATTTCTAACGTTCCGGCCCTGCTAACGACGATGATACATTCAAGTCTGGTCCAGATTCAATACATCGTCCTCCAGCCGACTTGTCTCCAAGGGTCTAATGCAGCCTCGGGCACCTTATGGTCGTTCTCTTGTGAGTCTACATTTTAGAATCCGACGAAAATCTGACATTGAATTCTAACGTCCCGACCCTGCTAACGACGATGATACATTCAAGTTAGGTTGAGATTCGATACATCGTCTACCAGCCGACTTGTCTCTAGTGGACTATTTATGCCTCGGGCACCTTATAGTCGTTCTCCTGTGAGACTAGATTTTCGAATCGGACGCAAAACTGACATTTAATTCTAACGTTCCGAACCTGCTTAATCCGATGGTACATTCAAGTGTGGTCAAAATTCAATACATCGTCCTGGAGCCGACTTGTCTCCAATTGTCTAGGGCTGCCTCGGGCACCTTATGGTCATACTCCTGTGAGTCTCCTTTTTGAATCCGACGCAAAACTGACAGTTAATTGAAACGTTCAGAACCTCCTAATGACGTTGCAACACACAAATTGTGTCGAGATTCAATATATCGTCCGCCAGCCGACTTGTCTCCAAGGGTCTAGGGCTGTCTCTCGGGCACCCTATGGTCGTTCTCCTGTGAGTCTAGATTTTTCGAGTCAGACGCAAAACTGACTTTTAATTGTAACGGTTCAAATGGCTCTGAGCACTATGGGACTCAACTGCTGAGGTCATTAGTCCCCTAGAACTTAGAACTAGTTAAACCTAACTAACCTAAGGACATCACAAGCATCCATGCCCGAGGCAGGATTCGAACCTGCGACCGTAGCGGTCCTGCGGTTCCAGACTGCAGCGCCTTTAACCGCACGGCCACTTCGGCCGGCCTTTTAATTGTAACGTTCCGACCCTGCTAACGACGATGGTACATTCAAGTTTGGTCGAGATTCAATACATCGTCGTCCTGCCGACTTGTCTCCAAGGGTCTATTGCTCCCTCCGGCACATTATGGTCGTTCTCCTGTGAGTATACAATTTCGAATCCGACGCCAAACTGATATTTAATACTGACGTTCCGACCCTGCTAAAGTCGATGGAATACACAAATTTCGTCGCATTTCAATACATGGTCCTCCAGCGTACTTCTCTCCAAGGGTCCATGGCTGCCTCGGGCACGTAACGGTCGTTTTCCTGTGTGTCTACATTTTGGCCTCCGACGCAAAACTGACATTTAATTCTAACGTACTCTGCTAACGACGATGGAACACACAAATTTCGTCTCGATTCAATACATCGTCCTCCAACCTATTTCTCTCCAAGGGTCTATTGCTGTCTCGGGCACCTTATCGTTTTTCTTTGGTGAGTCACCTTTTCGAATCCGATGCAAAACTGACAGTTAATTGTATCGAACAGAGCCTCCTAATGATGATGGAACACACAAATTGTGTCGAGATTCAATTCATCTTCCTCCAGGCGACTTGTCTCCAAGGGAACATTGCTGCCTCGGCACCTTATGGTCGTTCTCCTGCGAGTCCACATTTTCGAATCCGACGCAAAACTGACATTGAATTCTAACGTTAGGGCCCTGCTAACGACGATGATACATTCAAGTTTGGTCGAGATTCAATACATCGTCCTCCAGCCAACTTGTTTCTAGTGGTGTATTTATGCCTCGGGCACCTTATTGTCGATCTCCAGTGAGTCTACATTATCGAATCCGACACAAAACAGACATTTAAATCAAAAGTTCCGACCCTACTAACGACGATGGTACATTCAAGTTTGGTCGAGATTCAGTAAATCGTCCTGCAGCCGATTTGTCTCCAAGAGTCAATTGTTGCCTCGGGCACCTAATGGTCGTTCTCCTGTGAGTCTAGATTTTCGAATCGAACGCAAAACTGACATTTAATACGAACGTTGCGACCCTGCTAACGACGATGGTACATTCAAGTATGGTCAAGATTCAATACATCTTCCTCCAGCCGACTTGTCTCCAAGGATCTAAGGCTTTCACGGGCACCTTATGGTCGTTCTCCTATGTGTGTAGATTTTCGAATCGAATGCAAAACTGACATTTAATTCTAACGTTCCGACCCTGCTAACGAAGATTGTACATTTAAGGTCGGTCGAGATTCAATACATCGTCCTCCAGCCAAATTGTCTCCAAGGGTTTATTGCTGCATCGGGCATCTTATGGTCGTACTGCTGAGAGTCTAGATATTCGAATCCGACGCAAATCTGACATTATTTCTAACGTTCTGCCCCTGCTAACGTCGATGATACATTCAAGTTTGGTCGAGATGCAATACATCGTCCTCCAGCAATCTTGTCTCCGAAGGTCAATTGATGCCTGAGGCACCTTATGGTTTTTCTGCTGTAAGTCTCCTTTTCGAATCCGACGCAAAACTGACAGTTAATTGTAACGTACAGAGGCTTCTAATGACGATGGAACACACAAATTGTGTCGTTATTCAATACATCTTCCTCCAGCCGACCTCTCTCCAAGGGACTATTGCTGCCTTGGGCACCTTATGGTCGTTCTCCAGTGAGACTAGATTTTCGAATCGGACGCATAACCGACATTTAATTCTAACGCTCCGAACCTGCTTACGCCGATGGTACATTCAAGTGTGGTCGAGATTCAATACATCTTCCTCCAGCCGACTTGTCTCCAAGGGTCTAGGGCTGCCTCGGGCACCTTATGGTCGTTCTCCTGTGAGTGTAGATTTTCGAATCGGACGCAAAACTGACATTTAATTCTAACTATCCGACCCTGCTAACGACGATGGTACATTGAAGTTTGGTAGAGATTCAATACATCGTCCTCCATCCGACTTGTCTCCAAGGATCTATTGCTGCCTCGGGGACCTTATGGACGTTCTCCTGTGAGTCTAGATTTTCGAGTCAGACGCAAAACTGTCTTTTATTTGTAACGTTCCGACCCTGCTAACGACGATGGTACATTCATGTTTGGTCGAGATTCAATACAACGTCGTCCAGCCGACTTGTCTCCAAGGGTCTATTGCTGCCTCCGGCAGCTAATGGTCGTTCACCTGTGAGTGTGGGTTGTCGAATCCGACGCAAAACTGACATTTAATTATAACGTTCCGACCCTACTAAAGACAATGTTTGGTCGACATTCAATAAATCGCCCTCCAGCCGACATGTCTCCAAAGGTCTATTGCTGCGTCGGGCACCTTATGGTCGTTCTCCTGTAAGTCTAGATTTTGGAATCCGACGCAAAACTGACATTGAATTCTAACGTTCTGACCATGCTATCGACGATGATACATTCAAGGTTGATCGAGATTCAGTACATCGTCCTCCAGCCGACTTGTCTCCAAGGGTCAATTGCTGCCTCGGGCACTTTATGGTCGTTCTCCTGTGAGTCTACATTATCGAATCCGACGCAAACCTGACATTGAATTCTAACGTCCCGACCCTGGTAACAATGACAGTACATTCATGTTTGGTCGAGATACAATACATCGTCCTCCAGCCGACAACACTCGAAGGGTCTATTGCTGCATCGGGCACCTTATGGTCGTTCCCCTGTGAGTCTAGATTTACGAATCCGACGCAAAAATGACTATGACTATGACCCTGCTAACGACGATAGTACATTCAAGTTTGGTCGAGATTCAGTACATCGTCCTCCAGCCGAGTTGTCTCCAAGGGTCTATCGCTGCCTCAGGCGCGTTATGGTCGTTCTCCTCTAACTCTAGATTGTCGAATCGGACGCAAAACTAACGTTTAATTCTAATGTTCCGACTCTGCTAACGACGATGATACATTCAAGTTTGGTCGAGATTCAATCCATCGTCCTCCAGCCGACTTCTCTGCAAGGGTCTATTGCTGCCTCGGTCACCTTATGGTCGTTCTCCTGTGAGAGTAGATTTTCGAATCCGACGCATAACTGACTTGTAATTATAACGTTCCGACGCTGCTAAAGACCAAGGTACACTCAAGTTTGGTCGAGATTCAATGCATCGTCCTTCAGCCGACTTGTCTCATTGGATCCATTGCTGCCTGGGGCACCTTATGATCGCTCTCCTGTGAGTCTAGGTTTTCGAACCCGACGCAAAACTTGCATTTCATTCGAAAGTACGAACCCTTCTAATGATGATGGAACACACAAATTTCGTCGTGATTCAATAGATCGTCCTCCAGCCTACTTCACTCCAAGGGTCTATTGCATCGGGCACCTTAAGGTCTTTCTACTGTGAGTCTCCTTTTCGGATCCGACGAAAAACTGACTAGAAATTGTAACGTTCTGAGCCTCCTAATGACGATGGAACACAAATTGTGTCGAAATTCAATACATTGCCCTCCAGACGACTTGTCTTTAAGGGTCTATTGCTGCCTCGGGCACCTTATGTTCGTTCTCCTGTGAGTCTGGGTTTTCGAATCCGACGCAAAACTTACATTTAATTATAACGTTCCGACCCTGCTAAAGACCATTGTACATTCAAGTTTGGTCGAGATTCAATACATCGTCCTCAAGCCGACTTCTCTCCAAGGGTCTATTGCTGCCTCGGGCACCTTATGGTCGTCGTCCTGTGAGTCTAGATTTTCGAATCCGACGCAGAACTGACATTAAATTATAAAGTTCCGCCCCGCTAATGACGATGGTACACTCATATTTGGTCGAGATTCAATAAATCGTCCTCCAGCCGACTTGTCTTCAAGGGGCTATTGCTGCCTCGGGCACCTTATGGTCGTTCTCCTGTGAGCCTACATTTTCGAATCCGACCCAAAACTGATCTAATTCTTACGTTTCGACCCTGCTAACGACGATGGAACACACAAATATCGTCGCATTTCAATACATGGTCCTCCAGCCTACTTGTCTAATAGGGACTATTGCTGCTTCGGGCACCTTAAGGTCGTTCTCCTGTGGGCCTACATTTTCGGACCCGACGCAAAACAAATATCTAATTCTGACTTTCGACCCTGCTAACGACGAAGGAACACACAAATTTCGTCGCATTTCAGGTCCTCCAGCCTACTTCTCACCAAGGGTCCATTGCTGCCTCGGGCACCTAACGGTCGTTCTCCTGTGTGTCTAGATTATGGAATACGACGCAAAACTGACATTTAATTCTAACGGACGGGCCCTGCTAACGACGATGGAACACACAAATTTCGTCTCGATTCTATGCATCGTCCTCCAGCCTACTTCTCTCCAGGGGTCTATTGCTGCCTCGAGCACCTTATGGTCGTCGTCCTGTGAGTCTACATTTTCGAATCGGACGCAAAACTGACATTGAAATCTAACGTTCCGTGCCAGCTAACAACGTCGGTACATTCAAGTTTCGTCGACATTCAATACATCGTCCTCCAGTCGACTAGTCTCCAGGGGTTTAATGCTGCCTGGCTGACCTTATGGTCGTTCTCCTGTGAGTCTCCATTTTCGAATCGGACGCAAAACTGACATTTAATTCTAACGTTCCGACCCTGCTAAAGACGATCGAATACACAAATTTCGTCGCATTTCAATACATGGTCCTCCAGCATACTTCTCTCCAAGGGTCAATTGCTGCCTCGGGCTCGTTATGGTGTGAGTCTCCTTTTCGAATCCGACACAAAACTGACAGTGAATTGTAACGCTCATAACCTCCTAATGACGATGGAACACACAAATGGCATCGAAATTCAATACATCGTCCTCCACCGACTTCTCTCCATGGGTCTGTTGCTTCCTCCGGCACCTTATGGTCGTTCTCCTGTGAGCCTACATTTTCGAATCCGACCCAAAACTGATTTCTAATTCTGACGTTTCGTCCCTGCTAACGACGATGGAACACACAAATATCGTCACATTTCAATACATGGTCCTCCAGCCTACTTCTCACCATTGGTCCATTGCTGCCTTGGGCACCTAACGGTCGTTCTCCTGTGTGTCTCTATTATGGAATCCGACGCAAAACTGACATTTAATTCTAACAGACGGACCCTGCTAACGTCGATGGAACACACAAATTTCGTCTCGATTCAATACATCGTCCTCCAGCCTACTTCTCAACCAAAGTCTATTGCTGCCTCGGGCACGTTATGATCTTTCTGCTGTGAGTCTCCTTTTTGAATCAGACGCAAAACTGACAGTTAATTGTAACGCTCATAACGTCCTAATGACGATGGAACACACAAATAGCATCGAAATTAAATACATCGTCCTCCACCGACGTCTCTCCAAGGGTCTATTGCTTCCTCCGGCACCTTATGGTCGTTCTCGTGTGAGTCTACAATTTCGAATCCGACGCAAAACTGGCATTGAATTCTAACGTTCCAACACTGGTAACGACAATGGTACATTCGAGTTTGGTCGAGATTCAATACATCGTCCTCCAGCCGACTTGTCTACAAGGGTCTATTGCTGCCTCGGGCACCTTATGGTAGTTCTCCTCTGAAACTAGGTTTTCGAATCCGACGCAAAACTGACATTTAATTATAACGTTCCGACCCTGTTATAGACCATGGAACATTCAAGTTTGGTCGAGATTCAATACATCGTCCTCCAGCCGACTTGTCTCCAAGGATCTATTGCTGCCTCCTGTGAGTCTACATTTTCGACTCCCGACGCAAAACTGACGTTGGATTCTAACGTTCCGACACTGGTAACGACGATGGTACATTCAAGTTTGGTCGAGATTCAATACATCGTCCTCCAGCCGACTTGTCTACTAGGGTCTATTGCTGCCTCAGGCATCTTATGGTCGTACTCCTGTGAAACTAGGTTTTCGTATCCGACCCAAAACTGACATTTAATTATCACGTCCCGACCCTGCTAAAGACCATGGATCATTCAAGTTTGGTCGAGATTTGATACATCGTCCACCAGCCAACTTCTCTCCAAGGGTCTATTGCTGCCTCGGGCACCTTGTGGTCGTTCTCCTGTGAGTCTACATTTTCGAATCCGACGCTAAACTGACATTGAATTCTAACGTTCTGGCCCTGCTAACGACGATGATACATTCACGTTTGGTCCAGATTCAATACATCGTCCCTCAGCCGACTTGCCTCCAAGGGTCTATTGCTGCCTCGGGCACCTTATTATCTTTCTCGAGTGAGTCTACATTTTCGAATCCGACGCAAAACTGACATTGAATTCTAACGTTCCGACCATGCTAACGACGATGATACATTCAAGTTTGGTCGAGATTCAGTACATCGTCCTCCAGGCGACTTGTCTCCAAGGGTGTATTGCTGCTTCGTTCACCTTATGGTCGTGCCCCTGTGAGTCTAGATTTACGAATCCGACGCAAAAATGACTATGACTATGACCCTGCTAACGACGATAGCACATTCAAGTTTGGTAGAGATTCAATACATCGTCCTCCAGTCGTAGTGTCTCCAGTGGTCTATTTATGCCTCGGGCACCATATGGTCGATCTCCTCTGAGTCTAGATTTTCGAATCGGACGCAAAACTGACATTTAATTCTAACGTTCCGACCCTGTTAACGACGATGGTACATTCAAATTTGGTCGAGATATAATACATCGTCCTCCAGCCGACTTGTCTCCAAGGGTCTATTGCTGCCTCGGGCACCTTATGGTCGTTCTCCTGCGAGTCTACGTTTTCGAATCCGATTCAAAACTGACATTCAATTATAACGTTCCGACCTTGCTAAAGACGATGGTGCATTCAAGTGTGGTCGAGATTCAATACATCGTGCTCCAGCCGACTTGGGTCCAAGGGTCAGTCGCTGCTTCGGACACCTTATGGTCGTCCTCCTCTGAGTCTACATTTTCGAATGTGACGCAAAACTGACATTTAATACTAACGTTCCGAATCTGCTAACGGCGATGGTACATTCAAGTTTGGTCAAGATTAAATAAATCGTTCTCCAGCCGACGTGTCTCCAACGGTCTATTGCTGCCTCGGTCACCTTATGGTCGTACTCCTTTGAGTCTAGGTTTTCGAATCCGACGCAAAACTGACATTTAATTATAAAGTTCCGGCCCTGCTAAAGACGACGGTACACTCATGAATGGTCGAGATTCAATAAATCGTCCTCCAGCCGACTTGTCTATAATGGATGGTCTATTGCTACCTCGAGCACTTTATGGTCGTTCTCCTGTGAGTCTACATTTTCGAAACCGACGCAAAACTGACATTGAATTCTAACGTTCCGACGCTGCTAACCATGATAGTATATTCAAGTTTGGTCGAGATTCAATACATCGTCCTCCAGCCGACTTGTCTCCAAGGGTGTATTGCTGCCCCGGGCACCTTATGGTCGTTCCCCTGTGAGTCTAGGTTTACGAATCCGACGCAAAAATGACTATGTGTATGACCCTGCTAAATACGATAGTACATTCAAGTTTGGTCGAGATTCAATGCATCGTCCTCCAGCCGAAGTGTCTCCAGTGGTCTATTTATGCCTCGGGCACCATATGGTCGATCTCCTGTGAGTCTAGATTTTCGAATCGGACGCAAAACTGACATTTAATTCTAACGTTCCGACCCTGTTAACGACGATGGTACATTCAAGTTTGGTCGAGATTCAATGCATCGTCCTCCAGCCGACTTGTCTCCAAGGGTCTATTGCTGCCTCGTGATCCTTATGGGCGTTGTCCTCTGAGTCTAGATTTTCGAATCGGACGCAAAACTGACATTGAATTCTAACGTTCTGCCCTTGCTAACGACGATGGTACATTCAAATTTCGTCGAGATTCAATACATCGTCCTCCAGCCGACTTGTCTCCAAGGGTCTATTGCTGCCTTGGGCACATTATGGTCGTTCTCCTGTGAGTCTAGGTTTTCGAATCCGACACAAAACTGACATTTAATTATAACGCTCCGACCCTGCTTAAGACCATGGTACATTCAAGTTTCGTCGAGATTCAATACATCGTCCTCCAGCTGACTTCTCTCCAAGGGTCTATTGCTGCCTCGGGCACCTTATGGTCGTCATCCTGTGATTCTAGGTTTTCGAATCCGACGCAGATCTGACATTGACTTATAAAGTTCCGACCCTGCTAATGACGATGGTACACTGATATTTTGTCGAGATTCAATAAATCGTCCTCCAGCTGACTTGTGTCCAAGGGTCTGTTGCTGCCTCGGGGCACATTTAGGAGAAGTCTCGTTGGTCATGGGACGAGTCAATACATGAAATTATAACACGTTTGTAGAAACAGATAAAAAGAAATATAAGAAACATATT
This sequence comes from Schistocerca americana, assembly GCF_021461395.2. NCBI lineage: Eukaryota > Metazoa > Arthropoda > Insecta > Orthoptera > Acrididae > Schistocerca > Schistocerca americana. The sequence goes on from NW_025725790.1 coordinate 12,058,157, forward strand.
CAGGCGACAAGTCATTAGTTTAAATAAAGAAAATCAAGAATGTAACACTGGAATTTGCTTAATTTTTTATCTCTTCCAGGAGCTCCTTGACAGAATAGAAGGAGTGAGCCATGAGGAAACTCTTCAGTTTAGTCTTAAAAGTGTTTGGGCTACTGCTAAGATTTTTGAGTTCTTGTGGTAGCTTGTTGAAAATGGATGCAGCGGAATACTGCACTCCTTTCTGCACAAGAGTCAAGGAAGTGCATTCCACATGCAGATTTGATTTCTGCCTAGTATTAACTGAGTGAAAGCTGCCAACTCTTGGGAATAAGCTAATATTGCTAACAACAAACGACATTAAAGAAAATACATACTGTGAGGGCAATGTCAAAATTCCCAGACTATTGAATAGGGGTCGACAAGAGGTTTTCGAACTTACGCCATACATAGCACGAACCGCCCGTTTTTGAGCCAAAAATACCCTTTTTGAATCAGAAGAATTACCCCAAAAAATAGTACCATATGACATAAGCGTATGAAAATATGCGAAGTATACTACTTTTCGTGTTGAAATGTCACTTATTTCAGATACTGTTCTAATGGTAAATAAAGCGGCATTTAGTTTCTGAACAAGATCTTGAACATGGGCTTTCCACAACAGCTTACTATCTATCCGTACGCCTAGGAACTTGAACTGTTCCGTCTCGCTTATAACATGCCCATTCTGTCTGATTACAATGTCAGTTCTTGTTGAATTGTGGGTTAGAAACTGTAAAAACTGAGTCTTACTGTGATTTAGCATCAAATTATTTTCCACAAGCCACGAACTTATATCATGAACTACATTATTTGATAATGTTTCAATATTACACACAAGATCCTTCACTACCAAGGTGGTGTCATCAGCAAACAGAAATATTTTTGAATCACCTGTAATACTAGAAGGCATATCATTTACATAAGTAAGGAACAGCAGTGGCCCCAGCACCGACCCTTGGGGAACGCCCCATTTAACAGTGCCCCATTGGGACTGAACATCATTACCACTGTCAATATTGCGGAGGTTTACCTTCTGATTTCTGTTCTTAAAGTAGGAGGCGAACCAATTGTAAGCTACTCCCCTTACTCCATAATGTTCCAACTTCTGCAGTAATATTTTGTGGTCAACACAGTCAAAAGCCTTCGTTAAATCGAAGAAAAAACCTAACGTTCGCAACATTTTATTTAATCCGTCCAAAACCTCACAGAGAAAAGAGACTATAGCATTTTCAGTTGTTAAGCCATTTCTAAAACCAAACTGTTCATTTGACAGCAAATTGTGTGAATTTAAATGCTGCAGTAACCTTGTATATACAACCCTCTCGATAACTTTAGCAAACACCGATGGCATAGAAATAGGTCTATAATTGTCAACATTATCCCTGTCTCCCTTTTTATAAAGTGGCTTCACTACCGAGTACTTTAATCGGTCAGGAAACCGACCACTCCTAAAGGAAAACTTACAGATATGGCTAAGTACTGAGCTAACATACGTGGAACAATACTTCAGTATTCTGCTAGATACCCCGTCATATCCATGAGAGTTCTTGGTCTTTAGTGATTTAATTATTAACTCAATCTCCCTCTTGTCAGTATCATGGAGGAGCATTTCAGGTAACAGTCTCGGAACACTTTTTTCTAAGAGCGCTATATGATTCCCTGTTGGGACTAGGTTTCTATTTAGTTCACCTGCTATATTCAGAAAGTGATTATTAAGTACTGTACATATATGCGACCTATCAGTAACACGGACATCCCCACTATGCACTGATTCTATATTCTCGACCTGTCTCTGCAAACCAGCCACTTCCTTTACGACCATATGGTTTTAATTTTATCCTGAGACTTAGCTATTCTATCTGCATACCACATACTTTTTGCCTTCCTAATAACTTTTTTAAGCACCTTACAATACTGTTTGTAATGGGCTGCTGCATTTAGATTTTGACTGTTTCTAACGTTTTGATATAATTGCCACTTTGTTCTACAAGATATTCTTATCCCTTTAGTCAGCCACCCAGGCTGCCTGTTTGTGCTAGTACACTGTTTTGAACGTTCTAACGGAAAACAACTTTCAAAGAGCACGAGAAAAGTCTTGAGGAAAGCATTATATTTATCGTCTACTGTATCAGCACTATAAACATCTTGCCACTCTTGTTCCTTGATAAGGTTTACAAAAGCCTGTACAGCAACTGGATCAGCTTTCCTAAATAGTTGGTAACCATATTTAACATGTGTTGCAGCACAAGAATCTTTTAGACTTAAAATTTGTGCATCATGATCTGAAAGGCCATTCACCTTTTTGCTAACGGAATGCCCTTCTAATAATGACGAATGAACAAAAATATTGTCTATGGTTGTTCTACTGTTCCCTTGCACTCTCGTTGGAAAGAATACGGTTTGCATAAGATTATATGAATTAAGGAGGTCTACCAGCATCCTTTTCCTTGCACAATCACTTATACAATTAATATTGAAGTCACCACATATAACTAACTTTTTGTATTTCCTATAAAGTGAATCAAGAACCTCCTGTAGCTTTAGCAAAAATGTTGTGAAATCGGAGTCTGGGGATCTATAAATAACAACAGTAAGAAGTTTAGCTCCACTAAATTTAACCACACCTGCACAACATTCAAACACCTTTCCAGTGCAGTACTTTGAAACATCAATTGACTCAAATGGGATACCGTTTTTCACATACATGGCTACTCCCCCACACCGCAAAGAGCCCCTAGATAAGCTGCCAGCCAACCTGTATCCTGGTAAAGGAAGCCTCTGAATTATCTCCTTATTTAAGAAGTGTTCAGATATACCAATAATTTCAGAATCAACATCTATAAGCAGTTCACAACCTTTATCTCTAATACCTTGTATATTTTGATGAAATATACTAATTCCCTCATTAATTGGATACCCAAGCTTTGTAGAAAGTGGTTTCTTTGTTAGAGAGACTTCCCTTAAGCAGGAATACCTATCAGCTGACTTCAATCTAAAAAAGGTACAGCTCTAACACCCACAACTACCGGAATTTTCCCATGAGTGATCCCACCACCCCCACCTATGATGTCACCTATAAGTGTTGCCAACCTCCCCTTCCCTTACCTGTTGAGGTGCAGGCCATGTCTAGTGAAACCCGTCCTACTGATAGACTCCACCGACACCACTGAAATGTGACTCAAGCCTTCTGTCATCAGCGCACCCCCAAGTCTCATGTTATTGGGCCTGACGGCTGTATTAAGCTGAGGCCGATCGTGACGCTGAAACAGTTCCACGAAATGCACATTGGTGTTGCCAGTCTGAGTGGCTATCTTTTCCAGGTCACCATCTATGTCATACTCCCCATCCCTATCAATACTATTACCAGCCCCACCCACAATCAATACCTGATCCTCTTTAGTTAAATCCCTACATAACCCCCCTATGTTAAAAGTCACCTGAGCCAATCCTGCATTAGGCTTCACAATGCTGGTGACCTGGTACTCACTCCCCAAAACTTCCTGCAACTGCTGGCCTACACCTCTACCATGAGAACTACCCTAGCCACCGTAACTGCTGAGGTCTGCTGCATACTTCCTACATCTACAGCTACTAGAGATTCCTCTTCACTAGACTCTGACAGTTGGTCATATCTATTACAATCACCAATAGTAAAACTATCTGAAAATCTGCTTCTCCCAGCCGATCTCTTGCCAACTGACAGCTCCCATTCCGCAACCCCCTTCTCCCTCCTCATCCTATCTAGCTCCTCCTGTGCGTTTTTCAACTGCACCTGAAGGGCACAGATCTTACGCTCCTGCTCCTCTATCAATTTACTCTTGCTACATAACCTGCAGTTCCAGGAGAGGATCTCACCAGAATGCCCACTGGCTTCCCCGCTGCATTCCCCCCAGTGAAAATACTTCGAACAAGTCTCACACCGCAATCCACTACTCACGAACCTACGGCAAACCCCACACTTCTCACTCATGGTGAAATTTTACAATTATTGAAACAAGAAAACAACTTTATCTAAGTTCCGCTACTACAATAAGAAAATGTTAAAAACTGACTACAATTATCACAAACTTGCTCTACGAGGGAAGTAATTACTATTATTGACAGTATTAATCAGTTCTCCTGTGAGTCTACATTTTCGAATACGACGCAAAACTGACATTGAATCCTAACGTTCCGACCCTGCTAACAATGATAGTACATTCAAGTTTGGTCGAGATTCAATACATCGTCCTCCAGCCGACTTGTCTCCAAGGGTCAATCGCTGCCTCGGACACCTTATGGTCGTCCTCCTCTGAGTGTATATTCTCGAATCGGACGCAAAACTGACATTTAATTCCAACGCTCCGAACCTGCTAACGACGATTTTACATTCAAGTTTGGTCAAGATTAAATACATCGTCCTCCAGCCGACTTGTCTCCAAGGGTCTATTGCTGCCTCGGGCACCTTGTGGTCGTTCTCCTGTGAGTCTACATTTTCGAATCCGACGCAAAACTGACATTCAATTATAACGTTCCGACCTTGCTAAAGACGATGGTACACTCATGATTGGTCGAGATTCAATAAATCGTCCTCCAGCCGACTTGTTTCTAAAGGTATATTGCTACCTCGGGCACTTTATTGTCGTTGTCCTGTGAGTCTACATTTTCGAATCCGACGCAAAACTGACAATGAATTCTAACATTCCGACCCTGCTAACGTCGATGATACATTCAAGTTTGGTCGAGATTCAATACATCGTCCTAGAGCAAATTTGTCCCCAAGAGTCTATTGCTGCCTCGGGCAGCTTATGGTCGTTGTCCTGTGAGTCTAGATTTTCGAATCCGATGCAAAACTGACATTGCCTATGGTCGTTCTCCTTTGAGCCTACATTTTCGAATCCGACCCAGAACTGATATCTAATTCTGACGTTTCGACCCTGCTAACGACGATGGAACACACACAAATATCGTCGCATTTTAATACATGGTCCTCCAGCCTACATCTCACCATGGGTCCATTGCTGCCTCGGGCACCTAACGGTCGTTCTCCTTCGTGTCTAGATTATGGAATCCCACGCAAAACTGACATTTAATATTAACGGACGGACCCTGCTAACGTCGATGGAACACACAAATTTCGTCTCGATTCAATACTTCTTCTTCCAGCCTACTTCTCTCCAAGGGTGTATTGCTGCCTCGGGCACGTTATGCTCTTCCTGCTTTGAGTCTCCTTTTCGATTCCGACGCAAAACTGACAGTTAATTGTAACGCTCATATCCTCCCACTGACAATGGAACACACAAATAGCGTCGAAATTTAATAAATCCTCCTCCACCGACTTCTCTCCAAGGGTCTATTGCTTCCTCCGGCACCTTATGGTCGTTCTCCTGTGAGTCTACATTTTCGAATCCGAGGAAAAACTGACATTGAATTCTAGCGTTCCGGCCCTGCTAAAGACGATGATACATTCAAGTTTGGTCGAGATTCAATACATCGTCCTCCAGCCGACTTTTCTCCTAGGGTCTATTGCTGCCTCGGGCACCTTGTGGTCGTTCTCCTGTGAAACTAGGTTCTCGAATCCGTCCCAAAACTGACATTTCATTATAACGTTCCGACCCTGCTAAAGACCATGGTACATTCAAGTTTGGTCGAGATTTAATACATCGTCCTCCAGCCGACTTCTCTCCTAGGGTCTATTGCTGTCTCGGGCACCTTGTGGTCGTTCTCCTGTGAGTCTACATTTTCGAATCCGACGCAAAACTGACATTCAATTATAACGTTCCGACCTTGCTAAAGACGATGGTACACTCATGATTGGTCGAGATTCAATAAATCGTCCTCCAGCCGACTTGTCTATAATGGAAGGTCTATTGCTACCTCGGGCATTTTAAGGTCGTTCTCCTGTGAGTCTACATTTTCGAATCCGACCGAAAACTGACATTTAATTCTAACGTTCGGAACCTGCTAACGCCGATGCTACATTAAAGTGTGGTCTAGATTGAATACATCGTGCTCCAGCCGACTTGTCTCCAAGGGTCAATCGCTGCCTCGGACACCATATGGTCGTCCTCCTCTGAGTCTATATTTTCGAATCTGACGCAAAACTGACATTTAATTCTAACGTTCCGACCCTGCTAACAACGATGGTACATTAAAGTTTGTTCGAGATTCAATACATCGTCCTCCAGCCGACATGTCTCCAAGAGTCTATTGCTGCCTCGTGAACCTTATGTGCGTTCTCCTCTGAGTCTAGATTTTCGAATCGATCGCAGAACTGACATTGGATTCTAACGTTCTGCCCTTGCTAACGGCGATGGTACATTCAAATTTGGTCGAGATTAATACATCGTCCTCCAGCCGCTTTGTCTCCAAGGGTCTATTGCTGCCTCGGGCACATTATGATCGTTCTCCTGTGAGTCTAGGTTTTCGAATCCGACACAAAACTGACATTTAATTACAACGCTCCGACCCTGCTTAAGACCATGGTACATTCAAGTTTCGTCGAGATTCAATACATCGTCAACCAGCTGACTTCTCTCCAAGGGGCTATTGCTGCCTCGGGCACCTTATGGTCGTCCTCCTGTGATTCTAGGTTTTCTAATCCGACGCAGAACTGACATTTACTTATAAAGTTCCGACCCTGCTAATGACGATGGTACACTGATATTTGGTCGAGATTCAATAAATCGTCCTCCACCTGACTTGTGTCCAAGGGTCTATGCTGCCTCGGGGACCTGATGGTCGTTCTCCTGTGAGTCTACATTTTCGAATCCGACGAAAAACTGACATTGAATTCTAACGTTCCGGCCCTTCTTAAGACGATGATTTATTTAAGATTGGTCCAGATTCAATTCATCGTCCACCAGCCTACTTGTCTCCAACCCTGCTAAAGACGATGGTACACACAAGTTTGGTTGAGATTCAATACATCGTCCTCCAGCCGACTTGTCTCCATGGGTCTACTGCTTCCTCTGGCACCATATGGTCTTTCTCCTGGGAGTCTCCTTTTCGATTCCGATGCCAAACTGACATTTAATTATGACGTTCAGAGCCTCCTAATGACGATGGAACACACAAATTCTGTCAAGATTCAATACATCGTCCTCCAGCCGACATGTCTCCAAGGGTCTGTTGCTGCCTCGGGCACCTTATGGTCGTCCTCCTCTGAGTCTGCATTTTCGAATCGTACGCAATACTGACATTTAATTCTAACGTTCCGAACCTGCTAACGACGATGGTACATTCAAGTTTGGTCAAGATTATATACATCGTCCTTAAGCCGACTTGTCTCCAAGGGTCTATTGCTGCCTCGTGAACCTTATGGGCGTTCTCCTCTGAGTCTAGATTTTCGAATCGGACGCAAAACTGACATTGAATTCTAACGTTCTGCCCTTGCTAACGACGATGGTACATTCAAGTTTGGTCGAGATTCAATACATCGTCCTCCTGCCGACTTGTCTCCAAGGGTCTATTGCTGCCTCGGGCACATTATGGTCGTTCTCCTGTGAGTCTAGGTTTTCGAATCCGACACAACACTGACATTTAATTATAATTTTCCGACCCTGCTTAAGACCATGGTACATTCAAGTTTCGTCGAGATTCAATACATCGTCCTCCAGCTGACTTCTCTCCAAGGGTCTATTGCTGCCTCGGGCACCTTATGGTCGTCCTCCTGTGATTCTAGGTTTTCGAATCCGACGCAGAACTGACATTTACTTATAAAGTTCCGACCCTGCTAATGACGATGGTTCACTGATATTTGGTCGAAATTCAATAAATCGTCCTCCAGCTGACTTGTGTCCAGGGGTCTGTTGCTGCCTCGGGCACCTGATGGTCATTCTCCTGTGAGTCTACATTTTCAAATCCGACGAAAAACTGACATTGAATTCTAACGCTCCGGCCCTTCTTAAGACGATTATACATTCAAGTTTGTTCCAGATTCAATTCATCGTCCTCCAGCCGTCTTGTCTCCAAGGGTCAATCGCTGCCTCGGACACCTTATGGTCGTCCTTGTCTGAGTCTATATTTTCGAATCGGACGCAAAACTGACATTTAATTCTAACGTTCCGAACCTGCTAACGACGATGGTACAATCAAGTTTGGTCAAGATTAATTACATCGTCCTCTAGCCGACTCGTCTCCAAGGGTCTATTGCTGCCTCAGTCACCTTATGGTCGTTCTCCTGTGAGTCTAGGTTTTCGAATCCGACGCAAAACTTACATTTAATTATAAAGATCCGGCCCTGCTAAAGAATGGTCGAGATTCAATAAATCGTCCTCCAGAAGACTTGTCTATAATGGATGATCTATTGCTAACTCGATCACTTTATGGTCGTTCTCCTGTGAGTCTACATTTTCGAATCCGTCGCAAAACTGACATTGAATTCTAACGTTCCGACTCTGCTAACCATGATAGTATATTCAAGTTTGGTCGAGATTCAATACATCGTCCTCCAGCCGACTTGTCTGCAAGGGTCTATTGCTGCCTCGGGCACCTTCTGGGTGTTCTCATTAGAGTCTAGATTTACGAATCGGACGATAGACTGACATTGAATTCTAACGTTCCGACACTGCTAACGACGATGGTACATTCAAGTTTGGTCGAGTTTCAATACATCGTCCTCCAGCCGAATTGTCTCCATGGGTCTATTGCTGCCTCGGGCACCTTATGGTCGTTCTCCTTTGAGTCTAGTTTTTCGAATCCGACGTAAAACTGACATTTAATTATAACGTTCCGTCGCTGCTAAAGACCATGGTACATTCAAGTTTCGTCGAGATTCAATACATCGCCCTCCAGCCGACTTGTCTCCAAGCGTCTATTGCTGCCTCGGGCACCTTATGGGCGTTCTCATCTGAGTCTAGGTTTTCGAATCGGACGCAAGGCTGACATTGAATTCTAACGTTCCGACCCTGCTAACGACGATGGTAGATTCAAGATTGCTCGAGATTCAATACATCGTCCTCCAGCCGACGTGTCTCCATGGGTCTATTGCTGCCTCGGGCACTTTATGATCGTTCTCCTGTGAGTCTAGGTTTTCGATTCCGACGCAAAACTGACATTTAATTATAACGTTCCGCTCCTGCTAAAGACGATGGTACACTCATGAATGGTCGAGATTCAATAAATCGTCCTCAAGCCGACTTGTCTATAATGGATGCTCTATTGCTACCTCGGGCACTTTCTAGTCGTTCTCCTATGAGTCTACATTTCCGAGTCCGACGAAAATCTGACATTGAATTCTAACGTTCCGACCCTGCTAACCATGATAGTATATTCAAGTTTGGTCGAGATTCAATACATCGTCTTCCAGCCGACTTGTCTACAAGGGTCTATTGCTGCCTCGGGCACCTTAAGGTCGTTCTCGTGTGAGTTAGGTTTTCTAATCGGACGCTAGACTGACATTTAATTATAACGTTCCGACCCTGCTAAAGACGATGGTTACTCATGTTTTTTCGAGATTCAATACATCGTCCTCCAGCCTACTTGTCTCATAGGGTCCATTGCTGCCTCGGGCACCTTAAGCTCGTTCTCGTGTGAGTCTAGGTTTTCGAATCTGACGCTAAACTGACATTTAATTATAACGTTCCGACCCTGTTAAAGACGATGGTACACTCATGTTTGGTCGAGATTCAATACATCGTCCTCCAGCCGACTTGTTTCCAAGGGTCTCTTGCTGCCTTGGGCACCTTGTGATCGTTCTCATTGAGTCTAGGTTTTCGAATCCGACGCAAAACTGACATTTAATAATAACGTTCCGAACCAGTTAAAGACGATGGTACACTCATGATTGTTCGAGATTCAATAAATCGTCCTCCAGCTGACTTGTATATATTGGTGTATTGATACCTCGGGCACTTTATGGTCGTTCTCCTGTGAATCTACATTTTCGAATCCGACGCAAAACTGACAATGGAATCTAATGTTCCGCCCCCGCTAACGACGATAGTACATTCAAGTTGGGTCGAGAAGAAATATATCTTCCTGCAGCCGACTTCTCTCCAAGGGTTTATTGCTGCCTCGGGCACCTTATTTTCGTTCTCCTGTGAGTTTAGATTTTCGAATCCAAAGCAAAACTGACATTCAGTTATAACATTCCGACCCTGCTAAGGACGTTAGTACATTCAAGTTTAGTCGAGATTCAGTACATCGTCCTCCAGCCGACTTGTCTCCAAGGCTCTATTGCTGCTTCGGTCACCTTATGGTCGTTCTCCAGTCAGTCCAGGTTTTCGATTTCGACCCAAAACTGACATTTAATTATAACTTTCCGACCCTGCCAAAGACGATGGCACACTCATGTATGGTCGAGATTCAATCAAACGTCCTCCCGCCGACTTGTCTATAATGGATGGTCTATTGCTACCTCGGGCACTTTATGGTCGTTCTCCTGTGAGTTTACATTTTCGAATCCGACGCAAAACTGACATTGAATTCTAACGTTCCGACCATGCTAACCATGATAGTATATTCAAGTTTGGTCGAGATTCAATACATCGTCCTCCAGCCGACTTGTCTCCAAGGGTCTATTGCTGCCTCGGTCACCTTATGGTCGTTGTCCTGTGAGTCTACATTTTCGAATTCGACGCAAAACTGCCATTGAAGACTAACGTTCCGCCCTGCTAACGACGATGATTCATTCAAGTTTGGTCGAGATGCAATACATCGTCCTCCAGCCGACTTGTCTCCAAGGGTCTATTGCTGCCTCGGGCATCTTATTGTCTTTCTCCTGTGAGTCTACATTTTCGTATCCGACGCAAAACTAACATTGAATTCTAACGTTCCGCCCTGCTAACGACGATGATACAATCAAGTTTGGTCGAGATGCAATACATCGTCCTCCAGCCGACTTGTCTCCAAGGGTGTATTGCTGCCTCGGGCACCTTATGGGCGTTCTCATCTGAGTCTAGATTTTCGAATCGGACGTAAAACTGACATTTAATTATAACGTTCCGACCCTGCTAACGACGATGGTAGATTCAAGTTTGATAGAGATTCAATACATCGTCCTCCAGCCGACTTGTCTCCAAAGGTCTATTGCTGCCTCGGGCACCTTATGATCGTTCTCCTGTTAGTCTAGGTTTTCGATTCCGACGCAGAACTGACATCTAATTATAACGTTCCGCTGCTGCTAAAGACGATGGTACACTCATGATTGGTCGAGATTCAATAAATCGTCTTCCATCAGACTTGTCTATAATGGATGGTCTATTGATACCTCGGGCACTTTATGGTCGTTCTCCTGTGAGTCTACATTTTCGTATCCGACGCAAATCTCACATTGAATTCTAACGTTCCGACCCTGCTAACCATGATAGTATATTCAAGTTTGGTCGAGATTCAATACATCGTCCTCCAGCCTACTTGTCTCGTTGGGTCCATCGCTGCCTCGGGCACCTTAAGGTCGTTCTCGTGTGAGTCTAGGTTTTCGAATCGGACGCTAAACTGACATTTAATTATAACGTTCCGACCCTGTTAAAGACGATGGTACACTCATGTTTGGTCGAGATTCAATACATCGTCTTCCAGCTGACTTGTTTCCAAGGGTCTCTTGCTGCCTCGGGCACCTTGTGATCGTTCTCCTGTGAGTCTAGATTTTCGAATCCAAAGCAAAACTGACATTCAGTTATAACGTTACGACCCTGCTAAGGACGTTAGTACATTCAAGTTTAGTCGAGATTCAGTAGATCGTCCTCCAGTTGACTTGTCTCCAAGGGTCTATTGCTGCTTCGGTCACCTTATGGTCGTTCTCCAGTGTGTCCAGGTTTTCGAATCCGACCCAAAACTGACATTTAATTATAACTTTCCGATCCTGCCAAAGACGATGTCACACTCATGAATGGTCGAGATTCTATCAAACGTCCTCCAGCCGACTTGTCTATAATGGATGGTCTATTGCAACCTCGAGCACTTTATGGTCGTTCTCCTGTGAGTCTACATTTTCGAATCCGACGCAAAACTGACATTGAATTTTAACGTTCCGACCCTGCTAACCATGATAGTACATTCAAGTTTGGTCGAGATTGAATACATCGTCCTCCAGCCGACTTGTCTCCAAGAGGCTATTGCTGCATCGGGCACCATATGGTCTTCCTCCTAGGATTCTCCTTTTCAAATCCGACGAAAAACTGTCAGTTAATTATAACGTTCAGAGCCTCCTAATGACGATGCAACACACAAATTCTGTCAAGATTCAATTCGTCGTCCTCCAGCCGTCTCCAAGGGTCTATTGCTGCCTCGGGCACCTTATTGTCTTTCTCCTGTGTGAGTACATTTTCGAATCCGACGCAAAACTGGCATTGAATTCTAACGTTCCGACCATGCTAACGACGATAATACATTCAAGTTTGGTCGAGATTCAATACATCGTCCTCCAGCCGACTTGTCTACAGAGGTCTTTTGTTGCCTCGGTCACCTTATTGTCGTTCTCCTGTGAGTCTACATTTTCGAATCGGACGCAAAACTGGCATTCAGTTATAACGTTCCGACCCTGCTAAAGACCATGGTACACTCATGATTGGTCGATATTGAATAAATCGTCCTCCAGCTGACTTGTATCCGTTGGTCTATTGCTACCTCGTGCACTTTATGGTCGTTCTCCTGTGAGTCTACATTTTCGATTCCGACGCAAAACTGACATTGGAATGTAACGTTCCGCCCCCGCTAACGGCGATAGTACATTGAAGTTTGATCGAGATTCAATATATCGTCCTCGAGCCGACTTCTCTCCTAGGGTCTATTGCTGCCACGGGCACCTTATGGTCGTTCTCTGTGAGTCTACATTTTCGAATCCGACGCAAAACTGACATTGAATTCTAACGTTACGACCATGCTAACGACGATGATACATTCAAGTTTGGTCGAGATTCAATACATAGTCCTCCAGCCGGCTTGTCTCCAAGGGTCTATTGCTGCCTCGGGCACATTATGGTCGTTCTCCTGCGAGTCTAGGTTTTCGAATCCGACGCAAAACTGACATTCAATTGTAACGTTCGTACCCTGCTAAAGACGATGGTAAACTCATGATTGGTCGAGATTCAATAAATCGTCCTACAGCCGACTTGTTTCCAATGGTCTATTGCTACCTCGGGCAATTTATGGTCGTTCCCCTGTGAGTCTACATTTTAAATTCGGACGCAAAACTGACATTCAGTTATAACGTTCCGACCCTGCTAAAGTCGATGGTACACTGAAGTTTGGTCGAGATTCAATACATCGTCCTCCAGCCGACTTGTCTCATAGGGTCTATTGCTGCCTCGGGCACCTTATTGTCGTTCTCCAGTGAGTGTACATTTTCGAATCCGACGCAAAACTGACATTGAATTCTAACGTTCCCACCATGCTAACGACGATAATACATTCAAGTTTGGTCGAGATTAAATACATCGTCCTCCAGCCGACTTGTCTCATAGGGTCCTTCGCTGCCTCGGGCACCTTAAGGTCGTTCTCGTGTGAGTCTAGGTTTTCGAATCGGACGCAAACCTGACATTTAATTATAACGTTCCGGCCCTTCTAAAGACGATGGTACACTCATGTTTGGTCGAGATGCAACACATCGTCCTCCAGCCGACTTGTCTCTAAAGGGTCTATTGCTGTCTCGGGCACCTTATGATCGTTCTCCTGTGAGTCTAGGTTTTCGAATCCGCCGCAAAACTGACATTTAATTGTAACTTTCCGACCCTGCTAAAGACGATGGCACACTCATGTATGGTCGAGATTCAATCAAACGTCCTCCCGCCGACTTGTCTATAATGGATGGTCTATTGCTACCTCGGGCACTTTATGGTCGTTCTCCTGTGAGTTTACATTTTCGAATCCGACGCAAAACTGACATTGAATTCTAACGTTCCGACCATGCTAACCATGATAGTAGATTCAAATTTGGTCGAGATTCAATACATCGTCCTCCAGCCGACTTGTCTACAGAGGTCTATTGTTGCCTCGGTCACCTTATGGTCGTTCTCCTGTGAGTCAAGATTTTCGAATCGGACGCAAAACTGACATTCAGTTATAACGTTCCGACCCTGCTAAAGAACATGGTACACTCATGATTGGTCGAGATTGAATAAATCGTCCTCCAGCTGACTTGTATCCGTTGGTCTATTGCTACCTCGGGCACTTTAACATCGTTCTCCTGTGAGTCTACATTTTCGAATCCGGCACAAAACTGTTATTGGAATCTAACGTTCCGCCCCCGCTAACGACGATAGTACGTTCAAGTTTGGTCGAGATGAAATGCATCGTCCTGCAGCCAACTTATCTCCAAGGGTCTATTGCTGCCTCGTGCACCTTATGGTCGTTCCCCTATGAGTCTAAATTTTCGAACCCGACGAAAACTAACTTCTAATTATAACGTTCCGACCCTGCTAAAGACCATGGTACATTCAAGTTTGGTCGAGATTCAATACATCGTCCTCCAGCAAATTTGTCTCCAAGTGTCTATTGCTGCCTCGGTCACCTTATGGTCGTTGTCCTGTGAGTCTACATTTTCGAATCCGACGCAAAACTGCCATTGAAGACTAACGTTCCGCCCTGCTAACGACGATGATTCATTCAAGTTTGGTCGAGATGCAATACATCGTCCTCCAGCCGACTTGTCTCCAAGGGTCTATTGCTGCCTCGGGCATCTTATTGTCTTTCTCCTGTGAGTCTACATTTTCGTATCCGACGCAAAACTAACATTGAATTCTAACGTTCCGCCCTGCTAACGACGATGATACAATCAAGTTTGGTCGAGATGCAATACATCGTCCTCCAGCCGACTTGTCTCCAAGGGTGTATTGCTGCCTCGGGCACCTTATGGGCGTTCTCATCTGAGTCTAGATTTTCGAATCGGACGTAAAACTGACATTTAATTATAACGTTCCGACCCTGCTAACGACGATGGTAGATTCAAGTTTGATAGAGATTCAATACATCGTCCTCCAGCCGACTTGTCTCCAAAGGTCTATTGCTGCCTCGGGCACCTTATGATCGTTCTCCTGTTAGTCTAGGTTTTCGATTCCGACGCAGAACTGACATCTAATTATAACGTTCCGCTGCTGCTAAAGACGATGGTACACTCATGATTGGTCGAGATTCAATAAATCGTCTTCCATCAGACTTGTCTATAATGGATGGTCTATTGATACCTCGGGCACTTTATGGTCGTTCTCCTGTGAGTCTACATTTTCGTATCCGACGCAAATCTGACATTGAATTCTAACGTTCCGACCCTGCTAACCATGATAGTATATTCAAGTTTGGTCGAGATTCAATACATCGTCCTCCAGCCGACTTGTCTCCAAGGGTCTATTGCTGCCTCGGGCACCTTAAGGTCGTTCTCGTGTGAGTCTAGGTTTTCGAATCGGACGCTAAACTGACATTTAATTATAACATTCCGACCCTGCTAAAGACGATGGTACACTCATGTTTGGTCGAGATTCATTACATCGTCCTCCAGCCTACTTGTCTCGTTGGGTCCATCGCTGCCTCGGGCACCTTAAGGTCGTTCTCGTGTGAGTCTAGGTTTTCGAATCGGACGCTAAACTGACATTTAATTATAACGTTCCGACCCTGTTAAAGACGATGGTACACTCATGTTTGGTCGAGATTCAATACATCGTCTTCCAGCTGACTTGTTTCCAAGGGTCTCTTGCTGCCTCGGGCACCTTGTGATCGTTCTCCTGTGAGTCTAGATTTTCGAATCCAAAGCAAAACTGACATTCAGTTATAACGTTACGACCCTGCTAAGGACGTTAGTACATTCAAGTTTAGTCGAGATTCAGTAGATCGTCCTCCAGTTGACTTGTCTCCAAGGGTCTATTGCTGCTTCGGTCACCTTATGGTCGTTCTCCAGTGTGTCCAGGTTTTCGAATCCGACCCAAAACTGACATTTAATTATAACTTTCCGATCCTGCCAAAGACGATGTCACACTCATGAATGGTCGAGATTCTATCAAACGTCCTCCAGCCGACTTGTCTATAATGGATGGTCTATTGCAACCTCGAGCACTTTATGGTCGTTCTCCTGTGAGTCTACATTTTCGAATCCGACGCAAAACTGACATTGAATTTTAACGTTCCGACCCTGCTAACCATGATAGTACATTCAAGTTTGGTCGAGATTGAATACATCGTCCTCCAGCCGACTTGTCTACAGAGGTCTTTTGTTGCCTCGGTCACCTTATTGTCGTTCTTCTGTGAGTCTACATTTTCGAATCGGACGCAAAACTGGCATTCAGTTATAACGTTCCGACCCTGCTAAAGACCATGGTACACTCATGATTGGTCGATATTGAATAAATCGTCCTCCAGCTGACTTGTATCCGTTGGTCTATTGCTACCTCGTGCACTTTATGGTCGTTCTCCTGTGAGTCTACATTTTCGATTCCGACGCAAAACTGACATTGGAATGTAACGTTCCGCCCCCGCTAACGGCGATAGTACATTGAAGTTTGATCGAGATTCAATATATCGTCCTCGAGCCGACTTCTCTCCTAGGGTCTATTGCTGCCACGGGCACCTTATGGTCGTTCTCTGTGAGTCTACATTTTCGAATCCGACGCAAAACTGACATTGAATTCTAACGTTACGACCATGCTAACGACGATGATACATTCAAGTTTGGTCGAGATTCAATACATAGTCCTCCAGCCGGCTTGTCTCCAAGGGTCTATTGCTGCCTCGGGCACATTATGGTCGTTCTCCTGCGAGTCTAGGTTTTCGAATCCGACGCAAAACTGACATTCAATTGTAACGTTCGTACCCTGCTAAAGACGATGGTAAACTCATGATTGGTCGAGATTCAATAAATCGTCCTACAGCCGACTTGTTTCCAATGGTCTATTGCTACCTCGGGCAATTTATGGTCGTTCCCCTGTGAGTCTACATTTTAAATTCGGACGCAAAACTGACATTCAGTTATAACGTTCCGACCCTGCTAAAGTCGATGGTACACTGAAGTTTGGTCGAGATTCAATACATCGTCCTCCAGCCGACTTGTCTCATAGGGTCTATTGCTGCCTCGGGCACCTTATTGTCGTTCTCCAGTGAGTGTACATTTTCGAATCCGACGCAAAACTGACATTGAATTCTAACGTTCCCACCATGCTAACGACGATAATACATTCAAGTTTGGTCGAGATTAAATACATCGTCCTCCAGCCGACTTGTCTCATAGGGTCCTTCGCTGCCTCGGGCACCTTAAGGTCGTTCTCGTGTGAGTCTAGGTTTTCGAATCGGACGCAAACCTGACATTTAATTATAACGTTCCGGCCCTTCTAAAGACGATGGTACACTCATGTTTGGTCGAGATGCAACACATCGTCCTCCAGCCGACTTGTCTCTAAAGGGTCTATTGCTGTCTCGGGCACCTTATGATCGTTCTCCTGTGAGTCTAGGTTTTCGAATCCGCCGCAAAACTGACATTTAATTGTAACTTTCCGACCCTGCTAAAGACGATGGTACACTCATGATTGGTAGAGATTGAATAAAACGTCCTCCAGCCGACATGTATCCATTGGTCTATTGCTACCTCGGGCACTTTATAGTCGTTCTTCTGTGAGTCTACATTTTCGAATCCGACGCAAAACTGACATTGGAATCTAACGTTCCGCCCCCACTAACGGCGATACTACATTCAAGTTTGGTCAAGATGAAATTCATCGTCCTGCAGCCAACTTCTCTCCAAGGGCCTATTGCTGCCTCGGGCACCCTATGGTCGTTCTCCTGTGAGTCTAGATTTTGGAATCCAACGCAATACTGACATTCAATTATACATCCGACCCTGCTAAGGACGTACGTACATTCATGTTTGGTCGAGATTGAAAACATCGTCCTCCAGCCGACTTGTCTCGAAGAGTCTATCGCTGCCTCGGGCACTTTATGGTCGTTCTTATCTGAGTCTAGATTTTCGAATCGGACGCAAAACTGACATTTAATTCTAACTTTCCGTCCCTGCTAACGACGATGGTACATTCATGTTTGGTCGAGATTCAATACATCTCCAAGGGTCTATTGCTGCCTTGGGCACCTCATTGGGGTTCTCATCTGAGTCTAGATTTTCGAATCGGACGGAAAACTGACATTTAATTATAACGTTCCGGCCCTGCTAAAGACGATGTTACACTCATGTTTGGTCGAGATTCAATCAAACGTCCTCCAGCCGACTTGTCTCCCAGGGTCTATTGTTGTCTCGGGCACCTTATGATCGTTCTCCTGTGAGTCTAGGTTTTCGAATCCGACGCTAAACTGACATTTAATTATAACGTTCCGACCCTGCTACAGACAATGGTATACTCATGATTGGTCGAGATTGAATAAATCGTCCTCCAGCCGACTTGTATCCATTGGTCAATTGCTACCCCGGGCACCTTATTGTCGTTCTCTGTGAGTCTACATTTTCGAATCCGACGCAAAACTGACTTTGAATTCTAACGTTCCGGCCATACTAACGACGATGATACATTCAAGTTTGGTTGAGATTCAATACATCGTCCTCCAGAAGACTTGTCTCCAAGGGGCTATTGCTGCATCGGGCACCATATGGTCTTCCTCCTAGGAGTCTCCTTTTCGAATCCGACGCAAAACTGTCAGTTAATTTTAACGTTCAGAGCCTCCTAATGACGATCCAACACACAAATTCTGTCAAGATTCAATACATCGTCCTCCAGCCGACTTGTCTCCAAGGGTCTATTGCTGCCTCGGGCACCTTATTGTCGTTCTCCAGTGCGTGTACATTTTCGAATCCGACGCAAAACTGACATTGAATTCTAACGTTCCGACAATGCTAACGACGATAATACATTCAAGTTTGGTTGAGATTCAATACATTGTTCTCCAGCCGACTTGTCTGCAGAGGTATATTGTTGCCTCGGTCACCTTATGGTCGTACTCCTGTGAGTCTAGATTTTCGAATCGGACGCAAAACTGACATTCAGATATAACGTTCCGAACCTGCTAAAGACCATGGTACACTCATGATTGGTCGAGATTGAATAACTCGACCTCCAGCTGACTTGTATCCGTTGGTCTATTGCTGCCTCGGGCACCTTATGGTCGTTCCCCTAGGAGTCTAGTTTATCGAATCCGACGAAAACTAACTTTTAATTGTAACGTTCCGACCCTGCTAAAGACCATGGTACATTCAAGTTTGGTCGAGATTCAATACATCGTCCTCCAGCAAATTTGTCTCCAAGTGTCTATTGCTGCCTCGGGCAGCTTATGGTCGTTGTCCTGTGAGTCTAGATTTTCGAATCCGATGCAAAACTGACATTGAATTCTAAAGTTCCGACCCTGCTAACGACGATAGTACATTCAAGTTTGATCGAGATTCAATATATTGTCCTCGAGCCGACTTCTCTCGAAGGGTCTATCGCTGCCACGGGCACCTTATGGTCGTTCTCAGTGAGTCTACATTTTCGAATCCGACGCAAAACCGACATTGAATTCTAACGTTCCGACCATGCTAACGACGATAATACATTCAAGTTTGGTCGAGATTCAATACATCGTCCTCCAGCCGACTTGTCTCATAGGGTCTATTGCTGCCTCGGGCACCTTATTGTCGTTCTCCAGTGAGTGTACATTTTCGAATCCGACGCAAAACTGACATTGAATTCTAACGTTCCCACCATGCTAACGACGATAATACATTCAAGTTTGGTCGAGATTAAATACATCGTCCTCCAGCCGACTTGTCTCATAGGGTCCTTCGCTGCCTCGGGCACCTTAAGGTCGTTCTCGTGTGAGTCTAGGTTTTCGAATCGGACGCAAACCTGACATTTAATTATAACGTTCCGGCCCTTCTAAAGACGATGGTACACTCATGTTTGGTCGAGATGCAACACATCGTCCTCCAGCCGACTTGTCTCTAAAGGGTCTATTGCTGTCTCGGGCACCTTATGATCGTTCTCCTGTGAGTCTAGGTTTTCGAATCCGCCGCAAAACTGACATTTAATTGTAACTTTCCGACCCTGCTAAAGACGATGGTACACTCATGATTGGTAGAGATTGAATAAAACGTCCTCCAGCCGACATGTATCCATTGGTCTATTGCTACCTCGGGCACTTTATAGTCGTTCTTCTGTGAGTCTACATTTTCGAATCCGACGCAAAACTGACATTGGAATCTAACGTTCCGCCCCCACTAACGGCGATACTACATTCAAGTTTGGTCAAGATGAAATTCATCGTCCTGCAGCCAACTTCTCTCCAAGGGCCTATTGCTGCCTCGGGCACCCTATGGTCGTTCTCCTGTGAGTCTAGATTTAGGAATCCAACGCAATACTGACATTCAATTATACATCCGACCCTGCTAAGGACGTACGTACATTCATGTTTGGTCGAGATTGAAAACATCGTCCTCCAGCCGACTTGTCTCGAAGAGTCTATCGCTGCCTCGGGCACTTTATGGTCGTTCTTATCTGAGTCTAGATTTTCGAATCGGACGCAAAACTGACATTTAATTCTAACTTTCCGTCCCTGCTAACGACGATGGTACATTCATGTTTGGTCGAGATTCAATACATCTCCAAGGGTCTATTGCTGCCTTGGGCACCTCATTGGGGTTCTCATCTGAGTCTAGATTTTCGAATCGGACGGAAAACTGACATTTAATTATAACGTTCCGGCCCTGCTAAAGACGATGTTACACTCATGTTTGGTCGAGATTCAATCAAACGTCCTCCAGCCGACTTGTCTCCCAGGGTCTATTGTTGTCTCGGGCACCTTATGATCGTTCTCCTGTGAGTCTAGGTTTTCGAATCCGACGCTAAACTGACATTTAATTATAACGTTCCGACCCTGCTACAGACAATGGTATACTCATGATTGGTCGAGATTGAATAAATCGTCCTCCAGCCGACTTGTATCCATTGGTCAATTGCTACCCCGGGCACCTTATTGTCGTTCTCTGTGAGTCTACATTTTCGAATCCGACGCAAAACTGACTTTGAATTCTAACGTTCCGGCCATACTAACGACGATGATACATTCAAGTTTGGTTGAGATTCAATACATCGTCCTCCAGAAGACTTGTCTCCAAGGGGCTATTGCTGCATCGGGCACCATATGGTCTTCCTCCTAGGAGTCTCCTTTTCGAATCCGACGCAAAACTGTCAGTTAATTTTAACGTTCAGAGCCTCCTAATGACGATCCAACACACAAATTCTGTCAAGATTCAATACATCGTCCTCCAGCCGACTTGTCTCCAAGGGTCTATTGCTGCCTCGGGCACCTTATTGTCGTTCTCCAGTGCGTGTACATTTTCGAATCCGACGCAAAACTGACATTGAATTCTAACGTTCCGACAATGCTAACGACGATAATACATTCAAGTTTGGTTGAGATTCAATACATTGTTCTCCAGCCGACTTGTCTGCAGAGGTATATTGTTGCCTCGGTCACCTTATGGTCGTACTCCTGTGAGTCTAGATTTTCGAATCGGACGCAAAACTGACATTCAGATATAACGTTCCGAACCTGCTAAAGACCATGGTACACTCATGATTGGTCGAGATTGAATAACTCGACCTCCAGCTGACTTGTATCCGTTGGTCTATTGCTGCCTCGGGCACCTTATGGTCGTTCCCCTAGGAGTCTAGTTTATCGAATCCGACGAAAACTAACTTTTAATTGTAACGTTCCGACCCTGCTAAAGACCATGGTACATTCAAGTTTGGTCGAGATTCAATACATCGTCCTCCAGCAAATTTGTCTCCAAGTGTCTATTGCTGCCTCGGGCAGCTTATGGTCGTTGTCCTGTGAGTCTAGATTTTCGAATCCGATGCAAAACTGACATTGAATTCTAAAGTTCCGACCCTGCTAACGACGATAGTACATTCAAGTTTGATCGAGATTCAATATATTGTCCTCGAGCCGACTTCTCTCGAAGGGTCTATCGCTGCCACGGGCACCTTATGGTCGTTCTCAGTGAGTCTACATTTTCGAATCCGACGCAAAACCGACATTGAATTCTAACGTTCCGACCATGCTAACGACGATAATACATTCAAGTTTGGTCGAGATTCAATACATCGTCCTCCAGCCGACTTGCCTCCAGAGGTCTATTGTTGGCTCGGTTACCTTATGGTCGTTCTCCTGTGAGTCTACATTTTCGAATCGGACGCAAAACTGACATTCAGTTATAACGATCCGACCCTGCTAAAGACGATGGTACACTCGAGTTTGGTCGTGATTAAATACATCGTCCTCCAGCCGACTTGGCTCATAGGGTCCTTCGCTGCCTCGGGCACCTTAAGGTCGTTCTCGTGTGAGTCTAGGTTTTCGAATCGGACGCAAACCTGACATTTAATTATAACGTTCCGACCCTTCTAAAGACGAAGGTACACTCATGTTTGGTCGAGATTCAATAAAACGTCCTCCAGCCGACTTGTATCCATTGGTCTATTGCTACCTCGGGCACCTTATGGTCGTTCTCCTGTGAGTCTAGATTTTGTAATCCAACGCAAAATTGACATTCAATTATACATCCGACCCTGATAAGGACTTAAGTACTTTCAAGTTTGGTCGACATTGAATACATCGTCCTCCAGCCGACTTGTCTCGAAGAGTCTATCGCTGCCTCGGGCACTTTATGGTCGTTCTTATCCGAGTCTAGTTTTTCGAATCGGACGCAAAACTGACATTTAATTCTAACTTTCCGTCCCTGCTAACGACGATGGTACATTCAAGTTTGGTCGAGATTCAATACATCTCCAAGGGTCTATTGCCGCCTCGGGCACCTTATGGGCGTCCTCATCTTAGTCTAGATTTTCGAATCGGACGCAAAACTGACATTTAATTATAACGTTCTGGCCCCGCTAAAGACGATGGTACACTCATTTTTGGTCGAGATTCAATACATCGTCCTCCAGCCGACTTGTCTCCAAGGGGCTATTGCTGCATCAGGCACCATATGGTCTTTCTCCTAGGAGTCTCCTTTTTGAATCCGACGCAAAACTGACAGTTAATTTTAACGTTCAGAGCCTCCTAATGACGATGCAACACACAAATTCTGTCAAGATTCAATACATCTTTCTCCAGCAGAGTTGTCTCTAAGGGTGTATTGCTGCCTCGGGAACCTTATGGTCGTTCTCCTGTGAGTCTACATTCTCGAATTCGACGCAAAACTGACATTGGAATCTAACGTTCCGCCCCTGCTAACGGCGATAGTACATTCAAGTTTGGTCGAGATTCAATACATCGTCCTCCAGCCGCCTGGACTTGGGAGGTCTATTGTTGCCTCGGGCACCCAATGGTCATTCTCCTGTGAGTCTACATTTTCTAATCGGACGCAAAACTGACATTCAGTTATAGCGTTACGACCTTGCTAACGACGGTAGTGCATTCAATTTTTGTCGAGAAGAAATACATCGTCCTCCAGCCGACATGTCTCCAAGGGTCTATCGCTGCCTCGGGCACTTTATGGTCGTTCTCCTCTGAGTTTAGATTTTCGAATCGGACGCAAAACTGACATTTAATTCTAACGTTCTGACCCTGCTAACGACGATGGTGCATTCAAGTATTGTCGAGATTCAATACATCGTCCTCCAGCCTACTTGTCTCCACGGGTCTATTGTTGCCTCGGGCACCTTATGGGCGTCCTTCTGTGAGTCTAGGTTTTCGAATCGGACGCAGAACTGACATTTAATTATATTTCTCCGATCATGCTAAAGAGTCTAGGTTTTCGAATCCGACGCAAAACTGACATTCAATTGTAACGTTGCGTCCCTGCAAAAGACTTTGGTGTGACGTCATAAGCGCGTGACTGCGTGTGAGATCGCTCTCCTAGTTTTCATCTAATTTTAGGTTTCAGATATAAATTTTAACTGTTTTTGTGATAATATTTACTATATAAGTGACTTATTAGTGGTTTCTTCATTCACCTCTGCATTTCTTGTGTTGTGGCCTGATATTTGTGAGCGTTTCGAATGGAGGAACTTAACCTCTTACCCGTGTTTACATTCCGCGCTGACCAGTTGCAGCTGTAGCGGCGCATCGAAATCTAAGTACTAATTAATTGTTTGTGTATAGTAGTTTATTTAGGAACTTTAGTAGGCTTCAACCGGTGTTCTTGGTGTTTTCCGGTGAAATAACTTCAGAAGAAATTTTTGCGAACTGCTTTCAGTTTCGTTACTGTCATTAGACGTTTGATTTTCTTTCTGTGTTAGTATTTTGTTATATTCTCATTTGTTGTTGATTAATACTGTCAATAATAGTAGTTACTTCCCTTGTAGAGCAAGTTTGTGGTAATTGTAGTCAGTTTTTAATATCTTCTTATTGTAGTAGCGGAACTTAGATAAAGTTGTTTTCTTGTTTCTATAATTGTAAAATTTTACCATGAGTGAGAAGTGTGGGCTTTGCCGTAGGTTCGTGAGTAGTGGATTGCGGTGTGAGACTTGTTCGAAGTATTTTCACTGGGGGGAATGCAGTGGGGAAGCCAGTTGGCATTCTGGTGAGATCCTCTGCTGGAACTGCAGGTTATGTAGCAAGAGTAAGTTGATAGAGGAGCAGGAGCGTAAGATCTGTGCCCTTCAGGTGCAGTTGAAAAACGCACTGGAGGAGCTAGATAGGATGAGGAGGGAGAAGGGGGTTGGGGAATGGGAGCTGGCTGTTGGCAAGAGATCTGCTAGGAGAAGGAGATTTTCAGATAGTTTTACAATTGGTGTTTGTAATAGATATGACCAACTGTCAGAGTCTAGTGGAGAGGAATCTCTAGTAGCTGTAGATGTTGGAAGTATGCAGCAGACCTCAGCAGTTACGGTGGCTAGGACAGTTGCAAAGTCTAAGAGAAAGAAGAAGGTTCTGCTGTTAGGTAGTTCTCATGGTAGAGGTGTAGGCCAGCAGTTGCAGGAAGTTTTGGGGAGTGAGTACAAGGTCACCAGCATTGTGAAGCCTAATGCAGGATTGGCTCAGGTGACTTTTAACATAGGGGAGTTATGTAGGGATTTTACTAAAGAGGATCAGGTAGTGATTGTGGGTGGGGCTGGTAATAGTATTGATAGGGATGGGGAATATGACATAGATGGTGACCTGGAAAAGATAGCCACTCAGACTGGCAACACCAATGTGCATTTCGTGGAACTGTTTCAGCGTCACGATCGGCCTCATCTTAATACAGCCGTCAGGCCTAATAACATGAGACTTGGGGGTGCGCTGATGACAGAAGGCATGAGTCACATTTCAGTGGTGTCGGTGGAGTCTATCAGTAGGACGGGTTTCACTAGACATGGCCTGCACCTCAACAGGTATGGGAAGGGGAGGTTGGCAAAACTTGTAGGTGACACCATAGGTGGGGGTGGTGGGAACACTCATGGGAAAATTCCGGTAGTTGTGGGTGTTAGAGCTGTGCCTTTTTTAGATTGAAGTCAGCTGATAGGTATTCCTGCTTAAGGGAAGTCTCTCTAACAAAGAAACCACTTTCTACAAAGCTTGGGTATCCAATTAATGAGGGAATTAGTATATTTCATCAAAATATACAGGATATTGGAGATAAAGTTGGTGAACTGCTTATAGATGTTGACTCTGAAATTATTGGTATATCTGAACACTTCTTAAATAAGGAGATAATTCAGAGGCTTCCTTTACCAGGATACAGGTTGGCTGGCAGCTTTTCTAGGAGCTCTTTGCGGTGTGGGGGAGTAGCCATGTATGTGAAAAACGGTATCCCATTTGAGTCAATTGATGTTTCAAAGTACTGCACTGAAAAGGTGTTTGAATGTTGTGCAGGTGTGATTAAATTTAGTGGAGCTAAACTTCTTACTGTTGTTATTTATAGATCCCCAGACTCCGATTTCACAACATTTTTGCTAAAGCTACAGGAGGTTCTTGGTTCACTTTATAGGAAATACAAAAAGTTAGTTATATGTGGTGACTTCAATATTAATTGTATAAGTGATTGTGCAAGGAAAAGGATGCTGGTAGACCTCCTTAATTCATATAATCTTATGCAAACCGTATTCTTTCCAACGAGAGTGCAAGGGAACAGTAGAACAACCATAGACAATATTTTTGTTCATTCGTCATTATTAGAAGGGCATTCTGTTAGCAAAAAGGTGAATGGCCTTTCAGATCATGATGCACAATTTTTAAGTCTAAAAGATTTTTGTGCTGCAACACATGTTAAATATAGTTACCAACTATTTAGGAAAGCTGATCCAGTTGCTGTACAGGCTTTTGTAAACCTTATCAAGGAACAAGAGTGGCAAGATGTTTATAGTGCTGATACAGTAGACGATAAATATAATGCTTTCCTCAAGACTTTTCTCGTGCTCTTTGAAAGTTGTTTTCCGTTAGAACGTTCAAAACAGGGTACTAGCACAAACAGGCAGCCTGGGTGGCTGACTAATGGGATAAGAATATCTTGTAGAACAAAGTGGCAATTATATCAAAACGTTAGAAACAGTCAAAATCTAAATGCAGCAGCCCATTACAAACAGTATTGTAAGGTGCTTAAAAAAGTTATTAGGAAGGCAAAAACTATGTGGTATGCAGATAGAATAGCTAAGTCTCAGGATAAAATTAAAACCATATGGTCAGTCGTAAAGGAAGTGGCTGGTCTGCAGAGACAGGTCGAGAATATAGAATCAGTGCGTAGTGGGGATGTCCGTGTTACTGATAAGTCGCATATATGTACAGTACTTAATAATCACTTTCTGAATATAGCAGGTGAACTAAATAGAAACCTAGTTCCAACAGGGAATCACATAGCGCTCTTAGAAAAAAGTGTTCCGAGACTGTTACCTGAAATGCTCCTCCATGATACTGACAAGAGGGAGATTGAGTTAATAATTAAATCACTAAAGACCAAGAACTCTCATGGATATGACGGGGTATCTAGCAGAATACTGAAGTATTGTTCCACGTATGTTAGCTCAGTACTTAGCCATATCTGTAACTTTTCCTTTAGGAGTGGTCGGTTTCCTGACCGATTGAAGTACTCAGTAGTGAAGCCACTTTATAAAAAGGGAGACAGGGATAATGTTGACAATTATAGACCTATTTCTATGCCATCGGTGTTTGCTAAAGTTATCGAGAGGGTTGTATATACAAGGTTACTGCAGCATTTAAATTCACATAATTTGCTGTCAAATGTACAGTTTGGTTTTAGAAATGGCTTAACAATTGAAAATGCTATAGTCTCTTTTCTCTGTGAGGTTTTGGACGGATTAAATAAAAGGTTGCGAACGTTAGGTGTTTTCTTTGATTTAACGAAGGCTTTTGACTGTGTTGACCACAAAATATTACTGCAGAAGTTGGAACATTATGGAGTAAGGGGAGTAGCTTACAATTGGTTCGCCTCCTACTTTAAGAACAGAAATCAGAAGGTAATCCTCCGCAATATTGAGAGTGGTAATGATGTTCAGTCCCAATGGGACACTGTTAAATGGGGCGTTCCCCAAGGGTCGGTGCTGGGGCCACTGCTGTTCCTTATTTATGTAAATGATATGCCTTCTAGTATTACAGGTGATTCAAAAATATTTCTGTTTGCTGATGACACCACCTTGGTAGTGAAGGATCTTGTGTGTAATATTGAAACATTATCAAATAATGTAGTTCATGATATAAGTTCGTGGCTTGTGGAAAATAATTTGATGCTAAATCACAGTAAGACTCAGTTTTTACAGTTTCTAACCCACAATTCAACAAGAACTGACATTTTAATCAGACAGAATGGGCATGTTATAAGCGAGACGGAACAGTTCAAGTTCCTAGGCGTACGGATAGATAGTAAGCTGTTGTGGAAAGCCCATGTTCAGGATCTTGTTCAGAAACTAAATGCCCCTTTATTTACCATTACAACAGAATCTGAAATAAGTGACATTTCAACACGAAAAGTAGTATACTTCGCATATTTTCATACGCTTATGTCATATGGTATTATTTTTTGGGGTAATTCTTCTGATTCAAAAAGGGTATTTTTGGCTCAAAAACGGGATGTTCGAGCTATGTATGGTGTAAGTTCGAAAACCTCTTGTCGACCCCTATTCAATAGTCTGGGAATTTTGACGTTGCCCTCACAGTATGTATTTTCTTTAATGTCGTTTGTTGTTAGCAATATTAGCTTATTCCCAAGAGTTAGCAGCTTTCACTCAGTTAATACTAGGCAGAAATCAAATCTGCATGTGGAATGCACTTCCTTGACTCTTGTGCAGAAAGGAGTGCAGTATTCTGCTGCATCCATTTTCAACAAGCTACCACAAGAACGCAAAAATCTTAGCAGTAGCCCAAACACTTTTAAGTCTAAACTGAAGAGTTTCCTCATGGCTCACTCCTTCTATTCTGTCTAGGAGCTCCTATAAGAGATAAAAAATTAAGCAAATTCCAGTGTTACATTCTTGATTTTCTTTATTTAAACTAACGACTTGTCGCCTGAATATGTTTCTTATATTTCATTTCATCTGTTTCTACAATCGTGTTATAATTTCATGTATTGACTCGTTCCATGACCATGGAGACTTCTCCTAAATGGGGTCCCACGGAACAATAAATAAATAAATAAATTCAAGTTTGGGCGAGATTCAATTAATCGTCCTACAGCCGACTTGTCTCCAAGGGTCTATTGTTGCCCAGGGCACCTTATGGTCGTTCTCCTGTGAGTCTGCATTTTCGAATAATACGCAAAACTGACATTGAATTCTAACGTTCCGACCTTGCGAACCATGATAGTACATTCAAGATTGGTCGAGATACAATACATCGTCCACCAGTCGACTTCTCTGCAAGGGTCTATTGCTGCCTCGGGCACCTTGTGGTCGTTCCCCTGTTTGTCTAGATATTCGAATCCGACTCAAAACTGAAAATGAGTTCTAACGTTCCGACCCTGCTAAGGACGATAGATCATTCAAGTTTGGTCGAGATTCAATACATCGTCCTCCAGCCGACTTGTCTCCAAGAGTCTATTGCTGCCTCGGGCACCTTATGGGCGTTCTCATCTGAGTCTAGATTTTCGAATCGGACGTAAAACTGACATTGAATTCTAACTCTCCGACCCTGCTAACGACGATGGTACATTCAAGTTTGGTCGAGATTCAATACATCGTAATCCAGCAAATGTGTCTCCAAGTGTCTATTGCTGCCTCGGGCAGCTTATAGTCGTTGTCCCGTGAGACTAGATTTTCGAATCCGACGCAAAACTGACATTGAATACTAACGTTCCGACCCTGCTAACCATGATAGTACATTCAAGATTGGTCGACATTCAATAAATCGTCCTCCAGCTAACTTGCCTCCAATGGTCTATTGTTGCCTCGGGCACTATATGGTCGTTCTCCTGTGAGTCTACATTTTCGAATCCGACGCTAAACTGATATTGAACTCTAACGTTCCCGCCCTGCTAACCATGATAGTACATTCAAGTTTGGTCGAGATACAATACATCGTCGTCCAGTCGACTTCTCTTCAAGGGTCTTTGCTGCCTCGGGCACCTTATGGTCGTTCCCCTGTGAATCTAGATTTTCGAATCCGACACAAAACTGGCATTGGGTTCTAACGTTCCGACCCTGCTAAGGACGACAGAACATTCAAGTTTGGTCGAGATTCAATACATCGTCCTCCAGCCGACTTGTCTCCAAGAGTCTACCGCTGCCTCGGGCACGTTATGGGCGTTCTCATCTGAGTAGATTTTCGAATCGGACTCAAAACTGACATTTAATTCTAACTTTCCGCCCTGCTGACGACGATGGTACATTCAAGTTTGGTCGAGATTCAATACATCGTCCTCCAGCAGACTTGTCTCCAAGGGTCAATTGCTGCCTCGGGCACCTTATTGACGTCCTCCTGTGAGTCTAGGTTTTCGAATCCGACGCAGAACTGACGTTTAATTATAATGCTTCGACCCTGCTAAAGACGATGGTACACTCATATTTGGTCGAGATTCAATAAATCGTCTTAAAGCCGACTTGTCTCCAAAGGGCTATTGCTGCATCGGGCACCATATGGTCTTTCTCCTGGAAGCCTCCTTTTTGAATCCGACGCAAAACTGACAGTTAATTGTAACGTTCAGAGCCTCCTAATGACGATGGAACACACAAATTCTGTCAAGATTCAATACATCGTCCTCCAGCCAACTTGTCTCCAAGGGTCTATTGCTGCCTCGGGCACCTTATTGTCATTCTCCAGTGAGTCTACATTTTCGAGCGGCGCAAAACTGACATTCAATTCTAGCGTTCCGACCCTGCTAACGTCGATGATACATTCAAGTTTGGTCGAGATTCAATACATCGTAATCCAGCAAACTTGTCTCCAAATGTCTATTGCTGCCTCGGGCAGCTTATAGTCGTTGTCCCGTGAGTATAGATTTTGGAATCCGACGCAAAACTGACATTGAATTCTAACGTTCCGACCCTGCTAACCATGATAGTACATTCAAGTTTGGTCGAGATTCAATACATCGTCATCCAGTCGACCGCTCTCCAAGGGTCTTTGCTGCCTCGGGCACCTTATGGTCGTTCCCCTGTGAATCTAGATTTTCGAATCTGACGCAATACTGACATTGAGTTCTAACGTTCCGACCCTGCTAAGGACGATAGAACATTCAAGTTTGGTCGAGATTCAATACATCGTCCTCCAGCCGACTTGTCTGCAAGAGTCTATCGCTGCCTCGGGCACATTATGGGCGTTCTCATCTGAGTAGATTTTCGAATCGGACTCAAAACTGACATTTAATTCTAACTTTCCGCCCTGCTAACGACGATGGTGTATTCAAGTTTGGTCGAGATTCAATACATCGTCCTCCAGCCGACTTGTCTCCAAGGGTCTATTGCTGCCTTGGGCACCTTATGGTCGTCCTCCTCTGAGTCTAGGTTTTCGAATCCGACGCAGAACTGACATTTAATTATAATGCTTAGACGATGGTACACTCATATTTGGTCGAGATTCAATAAATCGTCTTCCAGCCGACTTGTCTCCAAAGGGCTATTGCTGCATCGTGCACCATATGGTCTTTCGCCTGGGAGTCTCCTTTTCGAATCCGACGCAAAACTGACAGTTAATTGTAACGTTCAGAGCCTCCTAATAACGATGGAACACACAAATTCTGTCAAGATTCAAAACATCGTCCTCATGCCGACTTGTCTCCAAGGGTCTATTGCTGCCTCGGGCAGATTATAGTCGTTGTCCTGTGAGTCTAGATTTTCGAATCCGACGCAAAACTGACATTGAATTCTAACGTTCCGACCGTGCTAACCATGATAGTACATTCAAGTTTAGTCGAGATTCAATAAATCGTCCGCCAGCTGACTTGTTTCCAATGGTCTATTGCTATCTCGTGCACTTTATGGTCGTTCTCCTTTGAGTCTACATTTTCGAATCCGACGCAAAACTGATATTGAATTCCAACGTTCCGACCCCTGCTAACCATGACAGTACATTCAAGTGTGGTCGAGATTCAATACATCGTCCTCCAGTCGACTTCTCTCCAAGGGTCAATTGCTGCCTCGGGCACCATGTTGTCGTTCCCCTCTGAGTCTAGAATTTCGAATCGGACGCAAAACAGACACTTAGTTCTATCGTCCAACGACAATGGTACATTCAAGTTTGGTCAGGATTCAATACATCGTCCTCCAGCTGACTTATCTCCAGGGGTCTATTGCTGCCTCGGGCACTTTATGCTCGTTCTCCTGTGAGTCTACACTTTCGAATCCGACGCAAAACTGACATTGAATTCTAACGTATCGTTCCTGCTAACGGTGATGATACATTCAAATTTGTTCGAGATTCAATACATCATCCTCCAGCAAACTTGTCTCCAAGTGTCTATTGCTGCCTCGGGCAGCTTAATGTGGTTGTCCTGTGAGTCTAGATTTTCAAATCCGACGCAAAACTGACATTGTATTCTAATGTTCCGACCATGCTAACGACGATGATACATTCAAGTTTGGTCGTGATTCAATACATCGTCCTCCAGCCGATTTCTCTTCAAGGGGTTTATTCCTGCCTCGGGCTCCTTATGGTCGTTGTCCTGTGAGCTTAGGTTTTGGAATCCGACGCAAAACTGACATTGAATCATAACGTTCCGTCCGTGCAAAAGACGATGGTAGACTCAAGTTTGGTCGAGATTCAATAAATGGTCCTACAGCCGACTTGTCTCCAAGGGTCTATTGTTGTGTCGGGCACCTTATGTTCGTTCTCCTGTGAGTCTACATTTTCGCATCCGACGAAAACCTGACATTGAAATCTAACGTTCCGGTCCTGCTATCGTCGATGATACATTCAAGTTTGGTTGAGAGTCAATACTTCGTCCTCCAGCAAACTTATCTCCAAGCTGCCTCGGGCACCTTATGGTCGTTTCCCTGTGAGTCTAGATTTTCGAATCCGACACAAAACTGAAATTTTATTATAACGTTCCGACCATGCGAAAGACGATGGTACACTCATGATTGGTCGAGATTCAATAAATTTTCCTCCATCCGACTTGTCTCCAATGGTCTATTGCTACCTCGGGCACTTTATGGTCGTTCTTCTGTGAGTCTACATTTTTGAATCCGACGCAAAACTGACACTGAATTCTAACGTTCCGAGCATGCTAATAACGGTGGTACATTCAAGTTTGTTCGACATTCAATACATCGTACTCCATCCGACTTGTCTCCAAGGTTCTATTGCAGCCTCGGGCACCTTATGGTCGTTCGCCTCTGAGTCTAGGTTTTCGAATCCGACACAAAACTGACATTCAATTATAACGTTCCGACCCTGCTAAAGACGAAGGTACACTCATGTTCGGTCGAGATAAAATAAATCGTCCTATAGCCGACTTGTCTCCATGGATCTATTGGTTCCTCGGGCACCTTATGGTCGTCGTCCTGTGAGTCTACATTTTCGAATCCGAAGCAAAACTGAGACTGAATTCTCACCTTCCGACCCTGCTAACGACGATGATACACTCAAGTTTTGTCGAGATTCAATACATCGTCCTCCGGCTGACTTGTTTCCTGGGGTCTACTGTTGCCTCGGACACCTTATGGTCGTTCTTATGTGCGTCTACATTTTCCAAGCGGACGAAAAACTAACCTTCAATTATAACGTTCCGACCCTGCTAACGACTATAGTACATTCAAGTTTTATCGAGATTCAATACATCGTCCTACGGCCGACTTGTCTCCAGGGGTTTATTGTTGCCTCGGGCACCTTATGGTCGTTCTCCTGTGAGTCTACATTCTCGAATCGGACGCAAAACGGACCTTCAATTATAACGTTCGACCCTGCTAAAGACGGTGGTACACTCAAGTTCGGTCGAGATTCAATACATCGTCCTCCAGCCGACTTGTCTCCAAGGGTCTATTGCTGCCTCGGTCACCTTATGATCGTTCTCCTGTGAGTCCAGGTTTTCGAATCCGACGCAGAACTGAATTTGATTGTAATGTTCCGACCATGCTAAAGACGATGGTACACTCATATTTGGTCGAGATTCAATAAATCGTCCTCCAGACGACTTGTCTCAAAGGGGCTATTGCTGCTTTGGGCAGCTTATGTTCGTTGTCCAATGGGGGTAGATTTTCGAATCCGACGCATAACTGGCATTGATTTCTAACGTTGCGACCGTGCTAACGACGATGGTACACACAAGTTTGGTAGAGATTCAATACATCGTCCTCCAGCCGACTTGTGTGCAAGGGTCTATTGCTGCCTCGGTCACCTTATAGTCGTTGTTCTGTGAGTCTAGATTATCGAATTCAACGCAAAACTGACATTTAATTCTAACGTTCCGACCGTGCTGAAGACGATGATACATTCAAGTTTGGTCCAGATTCAATACATCGTCCTCCAGCAGACTTGTCTCCAACAGTCTATTGCTGCCTCGTGCACCTTATCGTCGTTCCCCTGTGACTCTACAATTCGAATCCGACGCAAAACTGACTTTGAATTCTAACATTCCGAGCCTGCTAACAACGTTAGTACATTCACGTTTGGTCGCTTTTCAATACATCGTCCTCCAGTCGACTTGTCTCCAAGGGTGTAATGCTGCCTCGGGCACCCTATGGTCGTTCTCCTGTGAGTGTAGATTTTCGAATCGGATGCCAAACTGACAGTTAATTATAACGTTCCGACCATGCTAACAACGATGGTACATTCAAGTTTCGTCGAGATACAATACATCGTCCCCCAGCCGACTTGTCTCCAATGGTGTATTGCTGCCTCGGGCACCTTATGTTCGTTCTCTTGTTAGTCTAGGTTTGAGAATCCGACGCAAAACTGACCTTTATTTATTTCGTTCCGACCCTGCTAAAGACGATGGTACACTCATGATTGGTCGAGATTCAATAAATCGTCCTATAGCCGACTTGTCTCCAAGGGTCTATTGCTGCATCGGGCACTTTATGGTTGTTCTCCTGTCAGTGTAGGTTTTCGAATCCGACGCAAAAATGACATTTAATTATACGGTTCCGACCCTGTTAAAGACGATAGTACACTCATGTTTGGTCGAGATTTAATTAATCGTCCTCCAGCCGACTTGTCTCCAAGGATGAATTGCTGCCTCGGCCACCTAAGGATCGTTCACCTGTGAGTCTAGATTTTCGGATCCAACGCAAAACTGACAAAGAATTCTAACATTCCGATCCTGCTAAAGACGATAGTATATTCAAGTTTGGTCGAGATTCAATACATTGTCCTCCAGCCGACTAGTCTCCAAGTTTCTATCACTGCCTCGGGCAACTTATGGGCGTTCTCCTCTGAGTCTAGATTTTCGAATCGGACGCAAAACTGACATTGAACTCTAACGATCCGTCCCTGCTAACGATGATGGTACATTCAAGTTTGGTCGAGATTCAATACATCGTCCTCCAGCCGACTTGTCTCCAAGGGTGTAAAGCTGCCTCGGTTACCTTATGGTCGTTCTCCTGTGAGTGTAGATTTTCGAATCGGACGCAAAACTGACTGTTAATTGTAACGTTCAGAGAATCTTAATGACGATTTAATACACAAATTGCGTCAAGATTCAATACATCGTCCTCCAGCCGACTTGTCTCCTAGGCTGTATTGCTACCTCGGGCAGCCTAGGGTCGTTTTCCTAAGAGTCTAGTTTTTCGAATCCGACGCAAAACTGACAGTTAATTGTAACTTTCAGAGCCACTTAATGACGATGGAACACACAAATTGAGTCGCAATTCAATACATCGTCCTCCAGCCGACTTGTCTCAAAGGGTCTATTGTTGCCTCGGACACCTTATCGTCGTTTAAAGAATCCGACGACATTGTGCATTTTGTAATCAATCCCGATGCAATTTCTGTGTTTCATGGACAATGTGTACGTCCAAGGGATACAGAAAACCTGCACTGGTGCATCGGAATAAAATACTCGTCTTCCAGGAGCCGCTCAAAGCACAAACCCTTACAAGTTTCACTCTTCTTGTACTTAAGTCGGCATTGTGCTTTCTGTATTCAATCCCGATGCAATTTCTGTGTTTCATGTTCAATGTGAGAGTCCACGGGATACAGTAAGCCTGCACTGCTGCATCGGAATGTAACACTGGTCTCCCAGGAGCCGCTCAAAACAAATCTCTTAGAAGATTCACTCTTCTTGTACATAAGACGGCATTGTGCCTTTTGTATTCAATCCCGATGCAATTTCTGTGTTTCATGGTCAATGTGAAGGTCAATGGGATACAGTAAACCTGCACTGGTGCATCGGAATCAAATACTGCTCTCCCAGCAGCCGCTCAAACCACAAACTCTTAGCAGATTCACTCTTCTTGTACTTAAGTCGGCATTGTGCATTTTATATTCAATCCCGATGCAATTTCTGTGTTTCATGAACAATGTAAAGGTGAAAGGGATACAGTAAACCTGTACTGGTGCATCGGAATCTAATACTGGTCTCCCAGGAACCGTTCAAAGCACAAAGTCCTAGAAGATACGCGCTTCTTGTACTTAAGTCGGCAATGTGCCTTTTGTATTCAATACCAATGCAATTTCCGTGTTTCATGGTCAATGTGAAGGTTCACGGGATACAGTAAACCTGTACTGGTGCATCGGAATCTAATACTTGTCTCCCAGGAGCCACTCAAAGCACAAACTCATAGAAGATTCACTCTTCTTGTACTTAAGTCGGCAATGTGCCTTTTGTATTCAATCCCGATTTAATTTCTGTGTTTCATCCTCAATGTGTAGGTCCAAGGGATACAGCAAACCTGCACTGGTGCATCGCAATCTAATACCGATCTCCCAGGAGCCTCTCAAAATACAAATTCTTAGAAGATTCACTAGTCTTGTACTTAAGTCGGCATTGTGCCACTTGTATTCAATCCCGATGCAATTTCTGTGTTTCATGGTCAATGTAAAGGTCCAAGGGATCCAGTAAACCTGCACTGGTGCATGGGAATCTAGTACTGGTCTCTCAGGAGCCGCTCAAAGTACAAACTCTTAGAAGATTCACTCTTTTTGTACTTAAGTTGGCATTGTGCATTTTGAATTCAATACCGATGCAATTTCTGTGTTTCATGGTCAATGTGAAGGTCCAACGTATACAGTAAACGACTACTGGTGAATCGGTATCTAATACTGGTCTCCCAGGAGCCGCTCAAAACACAAACCCTTAGGAGATTCACTCCTCTTGTTCTTAAGTCAGCATTGTGCTTTTGTATTCAATCCCGATGCAATTTCTGTGTTTGATGAACAATGTGAAGGTCCAAGGGATACAGTAAACCTGCACTGGTCCATCGTAATCTAATACTGGTCTCACAATAGCCGTCAAAGCACAAACTTTTAGAAGATTTACTGTTCTTTACTTACGTCGGCATTGTGCCTTTTGTATCGAATGCCTATGCAATTTCTGTGCCTCATGGTCTATGTGAAGGTCCAAGGGATACAGTAAACATGCACTGGTGCATCGGAATCTAGTACTAGTCTCCCAGGAGCCACTCAAATCACAAACTCTTGGAAGATTCACTCTTCTTTTACTTAAGTCGGCATTATACCTTTTGTATTCAATACCGATGCAATTTCTGTGTTTCATGGACAATGTAAAGGTGAAAGGGATACAGTAAGCCAGCACTGGTGCATCGGAATCAAATACTGGTCATCCAGAAGCCGCTCAAATCACATACACTTTGAAGATTCACTCTTCTAGTACTTAAACCGGTATTGTGCCCTTTCTACTCAATCCCGATGCAATTTCTGTGTTTCATGGTCAATGCAAAGGTCCAAGGGACACAGTAAACCTGCACTGGTGCATCGGAATCGAATACTGGTCCCCCAGGAGCCGCCCAAAGCACAAACTCTTAGAAGATTCGCTCTTCTTGTACTTAAGTCAGCATTGTGCCTTTTGTATTCAATCCCGATGCTATTTCTGTGTTTCATGGTCAATGTGAAGGTTCACTGGATACAGTAAATCTGCACTGGTGTATTGGAATCTAATACTGGTCTCCCAGGAGCCGCTCAAAGCACAAATTCTTAGATCATACACTCTTTTTAGTACTTAAGTCGGCATTGCGATTTTTGTATTCATTCCCGATGCAATTTCTGTATTTCATGGTCAATGTGAGAGTCCAAGGGATGCAGTAAGCCTGCACTGCTGCATCGAAATCAAACACTGGTCTCCCAGGAGCCGCTCAAAGCAAATCTCTTAGAAGATTCACTCTTCTTGTACTTAAGAAGAGATTGTGCATTTTGTATTCAATCCCGATGCAATTTCTGTGCTTCATGGTCAATGTGAACGTCAATGGGATACAGTAAACCTGCACTGGTGCATCGGAATCAAATACTGCTCTCCCAGGAGCCGCTCAAAACACAAACTCTTAGAAGATTCACAGTTCGTGTGCTTAAGTCGGCATTGTGTATTTTGTATTCAATCCCGATGCAATTTCTGGATTTCATGATCAATGTGAAGCTCCAAGGGTTACAGTAAACCTGCACTGGTGCATCAGAATCTAATACTGGTCTCCCAGGTGCCGCACAAATCACAAAACCATGGAAGATTCACTCTTCTTGTCCTTAAGTCGGCATTGTCCCTTTTGTATTCAATCCCGATGCAATATCTGTGTTTCATCCTCAATGTGTTGGTCCAAGGGATACAGTAAACCTGCACTGGTGCATCGCAATGTAATACTGATCTCCCAGGAGCCTCTCAAAATACAAACTCTTAGAAGATTCACTAGTCTCGTACTTAAGTCGGCATTGTGCATTTTGTATTCAATCCCGATGCAATTTCTGTGTTTCATGGTCAATGTGAAGGTCTAAGGGATCCAGTAAACCTGCACTGGTGCATGGGAATGTAGTACTGGCCTCGCAGGAGCCACACAAAACACAAACTCTTAGAAGATTCACTCATTTTTTACTTAAGTCGGCATTGTGCCTTTTGTATTCAATCCCGATGCAATTTCTGTGTTTCATGGACAATGTATAGGTGGCGGGGATACAGTAAGCCTTTACTGATGCATCGGAATCCAATACTGGTCCCCAGGCGCCGCTCAAAGCACAAATTCTTAGAAGATTCACTCTTCTTATACATAAGTCGGCATTGTGCCTTTTGTATTCAATCCCGACGCTATTTCTGTGTTTCATGGTCAATGTGAAGGTCTAAGGGATACAGTTGACCTTTACTGGTGCATCGGAATCTAATACTGGTCTCCCAGGAGCCGCTCATAACACAAACTCTTAGAAGATTCACTCGTCTTGTATTTAAGTAGGCATTGTGCATTTTGTATTCAATCCCGATGCAATTTCTGTGTTTCATTGTCAATGTAAGGATCCAACGGATACAGTAAACCTTCACTGGTGCATCGGAATGTTATACTGGTCCCCCAGGAGCCGCTCAAAGCACAAATTCTTAGAAGATTCACTCTTCTTGTATTTAAGTAGGCATTGTGCATTTTGTAATCGCTCCCAATGCAACTTCTGTGATTCATGGTCAATGTGAAGGACCAAGGAATACAGTAAACATGCACTGGTGCATCAGATTCTAATACTGGTCTCCCAGGAGCCGCTCAAGTCGCCAACTCTTACAAGATTCACTTTTCCTGTACTTAGGTCGGCATTATGCCTTTTGTATTCAATCCCGATGCAATTTCTGTGTTTCATGGTCAATTTGAAGGTCCAAGGAATACAATAAACCTGCACTGGAGCATCAGAATCTAATACTGGTCTCCCAGGAGCCGCTCAAAACACAAACTCTTAGAAGATTCACTCGTCTTGTATTTAAGTAGGCATTGTGCATTTTGTATTCAATCCCGATGCAATTTCTGTGTTTCATGGTCAATGTGAAGGACCAAGGGGTAAAGTAAACCTGCACTGGTGCATCGGAATCTAATACTAGTCTCCCAGGAGCCACTCAAATCACAAACTCTTAGGAGATTCTCTCTTCTTTTACTTAAGTCAGCATTGTGCCTTTTGTATTCAATCCCGATGCAATTTCTGTGTTTCATGGTCAATGTGAAGGTTCAAGGGATACAGCAAATCTGCACATGTGAATCGCAATCTAATACTGGTCTCCCAGGAGCCGCTCAAATCACAACCTCATAGAAGATTCACTCTTCTTGTACTTAAGTCGGCATTGTGCCTTTTGTATTCAATCCCGATACTATTTTTGTGTTTGATGGTCAATGTGAAGGTCCAAGGGATACAATAAACCTGCACTGGTGCATCGAAATCTAATACTGGTCTCCCAATAGCCGGCAAAGCACAAACTCTTAGAAGATATACTCTTCTTGTACTTACGTCGGCATTGTGCCTTTTGTATTGAATCCCGATGCAATTTCTGTGTTTCATGCTCAATGTGAAGCCCCAAGGAATACAGTAAACCTGCACTGGTGCATCGGAATCTCATACTGGTCTCCCAGGAGCCGCTTAAAAGCACTAACTCTTAGAACATTCACTCTTCTTGTGTTTAAGTCGGCATTGTGCCTTTTTTATTTAATCCCGATGCAATTTCTGTGTTTCATTGTCAATGTGAAGGTCCAAGGGATACAGTAAACCTGCTCTGGTGCATCGGAATCTAATACTGGTCTCCAAGGAGCCGCTCAACATAATACTCTTACAAGATTCACTCTTCTTGTACTTAAGTCGGCATTGTGCTTTTTGTATTCAATCCCGATGCTATTTCTGTGTTTCATGGTCAATGTGAAGGTCCAACGGATACAGTATACATGTACTGGTGCATCGGAATCTAATAGTGGTGTCCCAGGAGCCGCTCACAGCACGAATTCCTATAAGATTCGCACTTCTTGTACATAAGTAGGCGATGTGATTTTTGTATTCAATCCCGATGCAATTTATATGTTTCATGGCCAATGTGAAGGTTCGCGGGATACAGTAAACCTGCACTGGTGCATATGAATCTAATACTGGTCTCCCAGGAGCCGCTCAAAGCACAAACTCTTAGAAGATACACTCTTTTAGTACTTAAGTCGGCATTGTGCCTATTGTTGTCAATTAAGATGAAATTTCTGTGTTTCATGGACAATGTGAAGGTCCAAGGATTACAGAGAAGCTGCACCGGTGCATCGGAATGTAATACTGGTCTCCCAGAAGCCGCTCAATCACCAACTCTTAGTAGATTCTCTCTTCTTGTACTTAAGTCGGCATTGTGCTTTTCGTATTCAATCCCGATTCAATTTCTGTGTTTGATGGCCAATGTGAAGGACCAAGGGATACAGTAAACCTGCACTGGTGCATCGGAATCTAGTACTGGTCTCCCAATGGCCGTCAAAGCAAAAACTCTTAAAAGATTTACTGTTCTTGTACTTACGTCGGTATTGTACCTTTTGTTTTGAATCCCAGTGCAATTTCTGTGCTTCATGGTCTATGTGAAGGTCCAAGGGATACAGTATACCAGCACTGGTGCATCGGAACCTAATACTAGTCTCCCAGGAGCTACTCAAATCACAAACTCTTTGACGATTCACTCATCTTGTACTCAAGTCGGCACTGTGCCTTTTGTATTCAATCCCGATTCTATTTCTGTGTTTCATGGACAAGGTGAAAGGGATACAGTAAGCCTGTACTGGTGCATCGGAATCTATTACTGGTCTTCCAGAAGCCGCTCAAAGCACAAACCCTTTGAAGACTTACTCTTCTTGTACTTATACCGGCATTGTGCATTTTGTACTCAATCGCGATGCCATTTCTGTGTTTCATGGTCAATGTGATGGTCCAAGGGACACAGTAAACCTGCAGAGGTGCATCGGAATCCAATAATCGTCTCCCAGGAGCGGCTCAAAGCACAAATTCTTAGAAGAATCACTCTTCTTGTACTTAAGTCGGCATTGTGCCTTTTGCATTCAATCCCGATGCTATTTCTGTGTTTCATGGTCAATGTGAAGGTCCAAGGGATACATCAAACCTGCACTGGTGCTTCGGAATCTAATAACGCTCTCCCAGGAGCCGCTCAAATCTCAAATCCTTAGATGATTCACTCTTCTTGTACTTAAGTCGGCACTGAGCGTTTTGTATTAAATCCCGATGCTATTTCGGTGTTTCATGGTCAATGTGAAGGTCCAAGGGATACAGAAAACCTGCACTCTCGCATCGGAATCTAATACTGGTCTCCCAGAAGCCGCTCAAAGCACAAACTCTTAGAAGATTCACTCTTCTTGTACTTAAGAGTGCATTGTGCCTTTTGCATTCAATCCCGATGCAATTTCTGTGTTACATTGTCAACGTGAAGGTCCAAGGGATACAGCAAACCTTCACTGGTGCATCGGAATCTAATACTGGTCTCCCAATAGCCGTCAAAGCAAAAACTCTTAGAAAATTTACTGTTCTTGTACTTACGTCGGTATTGTACCTTTTGTATTGAATCCGGGTGCACTTTCAGTGCTTCATGGTCTATGTGAAGGTCCAAGGGATACAGTAACCCTTCACTGGTGCCTCGGAATCTAATACTGGTCTTCCAGGAGCCGCTCAAAACACAAACTCTTAGAAGATTCACTCATCTTGTACTTAAGTCGGCATTGTGCCTCTTGTATTCAATCCCGATGCAATTTCTGTGTATCATGGTCAATGTGAAGGACCAAGGGATCCAGTAAATCTGTACCAGTGCATGGGAATCTAGTACTGGTCTCGCAGGAGTCGCTGTAAGCACAAACTCTTAGAAGATTCACTCTATTT
Source organism: Schistocerca americana (assembly GCF_021461395.2). Classification (NCBI taxonomy): domain Eukaryota; kingdom Metazoa; phylum Arthropoda; class Insecta; order Orthoptera; family Acrididae; genus Schistocerca; species Schistocerca americana. The sequence goes on from NW_025725790.1 coordinate 12,100,172, forward strand.
GTACTTAAGTCGGTATTGTGTCTTTTGTATTCAATACCGATGGAATCTATGTGTTTAATGGTCAATGTGACTGTCCAACGGATACAGTAAACGAGCAATGGTGCATCGGTATCTAATACGGGCCTCCCAGGAGCCGCTCAAATCACAAACCCTTAGAAATTCACTCTTCTTATTCTTAAGTCAGCATTGTGCCTCTTGTATTCAATCTCGAAGCAATTTCTGTGCCTCATGGTCAATGTGAAGGTCCAAGGGATACAATAAACCTTCACTTGTGCATCGGAATCTAATACTGGTCTCCCAGGAGCCGCTCAAAGCACAAACTCATAGGAGATTCTCTCTTCTTGTACTTAAGTCGGCATTGTGCTTTTTGTATTCAGTCACGATGCAATTTCTGTGTTTGATGGTCAATGTAAAGGTCCAAAGGATACAGTAAACCTACACTGGTGCATCGGAATCTAATACTGGTCTCCCAATAGCCGTCAAAGCAAAAACTCTTAAAATATTTACTGTTCTTTCACTTACGTCGGTATTGTACCTTATGTTTTGAATCCCAGTGCAATATCTGTGCTTCATGGTCTATGCGAAGGTCCAAGGGATACAGTATACCGGCACTGGTGCATCAGAATGTAATACTAGTCTCCCAGGAGCCACCAAATCACAAACTCTTTGACGATTCACTCATCTTGTACTCAAGTCGGCATTGTGCCTTTTGTATTCAATCCCGATTCTATTTCTGTGTTTCATGGACAAGGTGAAAGGGATACAGTAAGCCTGCACTGGTGCATCGGAATCTGTTACTGGTCTTCCAGAAGCCGCTCAAAGCACAAACCGTTTGAAGACTAACTCTTCTTGTACTTCAACCAGCATTGTGCCTTTTGTACTCAATCGCGATGCAATTTCTGTGTTTCATGGTCAATGTGATGGTCCAAGGGAGACAGTAAACCTGCAGAGGTGCATCGGAATCCAATACTGGTCTCCCAGGAGCCACTCAAAGCACAAATTCTTAGAAGAATCACTCTTCTTGGACTTAAGTCTGCATTGTGCCTTTTGTATTCAATCCCGATGCTATTTCTGTGTTTCATGGTCAATGTGAACTTCCAAGGGATACATTAAACCTGCACTGGTGCATCGGAATCTAATGACGGTCTCCCAGGAGCCGCTCAAATCTCAAATCCTTAGATGATTCACTCTTCTTGTACTTAAGTCGGCACTGAGCATTTTGTATTAAATGCCGATGCTATTTCAGTGTTTCATGGTCAATCTGAAGTTCCAAGGGATATAGCAAAACCTGCACTGGTGCACAGGAATCTAATACTGGTCTCACAGGGGGCCGCCCAAATCACAAAGTCGGATTGTGCCTTTTGTTTTCAATCCCAATGCAATTTCTGTGTTTCATTGTCAATGTGAAGGTCCAAGGGATCCAGTAATCCTGCACTGGTGCATCGGAATGCAATACTGGTCTCCCAGAAGCCGCTCAAAGCACAAACTCCTAGAAGATTCACTCTTCTTGTATTTAAGTCGGCATTGTGCATTTTGTATTCAATCCCGAAGCAATTACTGTGTTTCATGCTCAATGTGAAGGCCCAAGGCATACAGTTAACCTGCACTGGTGCATCGGAATCTAATACTGATCTCCCAGGAGCCGCTCAAAATTCGAACTCTTACAAGATTCACTAGTCTTGTACTTAAGTCGGCATTTTGCCTTTTGTATTCAATCCTGATGCAATGTCTGTGTTTCATGGAGAATGTGAACGTCTAAGGGATACAGTAAACCTGCACTGGTGCAACGGAATCTAATACTGGTCTCCCAGGAGCCGCTCAAAACAAAAACTCTTAGAAGATTCACTCTTCTTTTGTTTAAGTCGGCATTGAGTTTTTTTTTAATTTCGATGCAATTTCTGTGTTTCATGGTCAATGTGAAGTTCCAAGGGATACAGCAAACCTTCACTGGTGCATCGGAATCTAATACTGGTCTCCCAGGAGCCGCTCAAAACAGAAACTCTTAGAAGATTCACTCTTCTTTTGTTTAAGTCGGCATTGAGTTTTTTTTTAATTTCGATGCAATTTCTGTGTTTCATGGTCAATGTGAAGTTCCAAGGGATACAGTAATCCTGCACTGATTCATCGGAGTCTAATACTGGTCTCCCAATAGTCGTCAAAGCACAATCTTTTAGAAGATGTATTGTTCTTGTTCTTACGTCGGCATTGTGCCTTTTGTATTGAATCCCGATGCAATTTCTGTGCTTCATGGTTTATGTGGATGTCCAAGGGATACTGCAAAACCTGCACTGGTGCATCGGAATCTAATACTAGTCTCCCAGGAGCCACTCAAATCACAGACTCGTAGAAGATTCACTTTTCTTGTACTTATGTTGGCATTGTGCCTTTTGTATTCAATCCCGATGTAATTTCTGTGTTTCATGGACAATGTAAAGGTGAAAGGGATACACTAAGCCTGCACTGGTGCATCGGAATCAAATACTGGTCATCCAGAAGCCACTCAAAGCACAAACACTTTGAAGATTCACTCTTCTTGTACTTATACCGGTATTGTGCACTTTGTACTCAATCCCGATGCAATTTCTGTGTTTCATGGTTAAGGCGAAGGTCCAAGGGACACAGTAAACCTGCACTGGTGCATCGGAATCCAATACTGGTCTCCCAGGAGCCGCTCAAAGCACAAACTCTTACTAGATTCACTCTTCTTGTACTTAAGACGGCATTGTGCCTTTTGTATTCAATTCCGATACTATTTCTGTGTTTCATGGTCAATGTGAAGGTCCAAGCGATAGGGTAAACCTGTACTGGCGCATCGGAATGTAATACTGGTCTCCCAGAAGCCGCTCAAAGCACAAACCCTTTGAAGATACACTCTCTTAGTACAAAAGTCGGCTTTGTGCCTTTTCTATTCTATCCCAATGCTATTTCTGTGTTTCATGGTCAATGTGAAGGCCCAAGGGATATAGTTAACCTGCACTGATGCATCGCAATGTAATACTGATCTTTCAGGAGCCGCTCAACATAATACTCTTAGAAGATTCACTCTTCTTGTACTTAAGACGGCATTGTGCCTTTTGTATTCAATCACGATGCAAATTCTGATCATGGTCAATGTGAAGGTCCAAGGGATACAGAAAACCTGCACTGATGCATCGGAAACTAATAATGGTCTCCCAGGAGACACTCAAATCACAAAACCTTACAAGAATCACTCTTCTTGTACTTACGTCGGCATTGTGCATTTTGTATTCAATCCCGAAGCAATTTCTGTGTTTCATTGTCAATGTGAGAGTCAAAGGGATACAGTAAACCTGCACTGCCACATCGGAATCAAACACTGGTCTCCCAGGAGACGCTCAATACAAAATCTATTAGAAGATTCACTCTTCTTTTACTTAAGTCGGCATTGTACCTTTTGTATTCAATCCCGATGCTATTTCTGTGTTTCATAGTCAACGTGAAGGTCCAAGGGATACAGCAATCCTTCACTGGTGCATCGGAATCCTATACTGGTCTCCCAGGAGCCGCTCAAAGCACAAATTCTTACTAGATTCACTCTTCTTGTACTTAAGACGGCATTGTGCCTTTTGTATTCAATCCCGATGCAATTTCTGTGTTTCATGCTCAATATGAAGGTCAAGGGATACAGTAAACCTGCACTGGTGCATCGGAATCTAATACTGGTCTCCCAGGAGCCGCTTAAAACACAAACTCTTAGAAGATTCACTCTTCATGTGTTTAAGTCGGCATTGTGCTTTTTATATACAATCCCGCTGTAATTTCTGTGGTTCATTGTCAATGTGAATGTCCAAGGATACAGTAGACCTGCACTGGTGCATCGGAATGTTATACTGGTCTCCCAGGAGCCGCTCAAAGCACAAACTCTTAGAGGATTCACTCTTCTTGTATTTAAGTTGTCATTGTGCATTTTGTAATCGCTCCCAATGCAACTTCTGTGTTTCATGGTCAATGTGAAGATCCAAGGTATAACGTAAACCTGCACTGGTGCATCGGAATCTAATACTGGTCTCCCAATACCAGGCAAAGTACAAACTCTTAGAAGATTTACTCTTCTTGTACTTACGTCGGCATTGTGCCTTTTGTATTGAATCCCGATGCAATTTCTCTGCTTCATGGTCTATGTGAACGTCCAAGGGATACGGTAAACTTGCACTGGTGCATCGGAATCAAATACTAGACTTCAAAGAGCCACTCAAATCACAAACTCTTAGAAGATTCACTCTTCTTGTACTTAAGTCGGCATTGTGCCTTTTGTATTCAATCCCGATGCAATTTCTGTGTTTAATGGACAATGCAAAGGTCAAAGGGATACAGTAAGCCTGCAGTGGTGGATCGGAATCTAATACTGGTCTTCCAGAAGCCGCTGAAAGCACAAACACTTCGAAGATCCACTCTTCTTGTACTTAACCCGGCATTGTGCCTTTTACACTCAATCCCGATACAATTTCTGTGTTTCATGGTCAATGTGAAGGTCATGGGACAAACTAAAACCCCACTGGTGCAACGGAAGGTAATACTAGTCTCCCAGGAGCCACTCAAATCACAAACTCTTAGAAGATTCACTCTTCTTGTACTTAAGTCGGCATTGTGCTTTTGTATTCAATCCCGATGCAATTTCTGTGTTTCATTGTCAATGTGAAGGTCCAAGGGATACAGTAAACCTGTACTGGTGCATCGTAATCTAATACTGATCTCCCAGGAGCCGCTCAAAGTACAATCTCTTAGAAGAGTCACTAGTCCTGTACTTAAGTCGGCATTGTGCCGTTTGTATTCAATCCCAATGCAACTTCTGTGTTTCATTTTCAGTGTGAAGGTCCATGGTATAAAGTAAACCTGCACCGGTGCATCGGAATCTACTACTGGTCTCCCAGGAGCCTCGCAAAGCACAAACTCCATGAAGATTCACTCATCTTGTATTTATGTAGGCATTGTGACCTTTGTATTCAATCCCGATGCAATTTCTGTATTTCATTTTAAATTTGAAGGTCCAAGGGATACAGTAAACCTGCACTGGTGCATCGGAATCGAATACTTGTATCCCAGGAGCCGCTCAAAGCACAAACCCTTAGAATATTCATTCTTCTTGTACTTAAGCCGGCATTGAGCATTTTGTATTTAATTTCGATGCAATGTCTGTGTTTCATGGCCAATGTGAAGGTCCAAGGGATACAGTAAACCTGCACTGGTGCATTGGATTCTAATACTGGTCTCCCAGGAGCCGCTCATAGCACAAAGTCTTAGACGATTCACTCTTCCTGTACATAAGCCGGCATTGTGCTTTATGTATTCAATCCCAATGTAATTTCTGTGTTTCATGATCAATGTAAAAATCCAAGGGATAAAGTAAACCTATACTGGTGCATCGGAATCTAATACTGGTCTCCCTGGAGCCTCCCAAAGCACAAACTCTTAGAGGATTCACTCTTCTTGTACTTAACTACGCTTTGTGCCTTTTGTATTCAATCCCGATGCAATTTGTGTGTTTCATGGTCCATGTGAAGGTCCAACGGATACAGTAGACCTGCACTGGTGCACCGGAATCTAACACTGGTCTCCCAGGGGCCGCTAACCCACAAAGTCTTAGAAGAATCAGTCTTCTTTTACTTAAGTCAGCATTGTGCCTTTTGTATTCAATCCTGAAGCAATTTCTGTGTTTCATGGTCAGTGTGATGGTCCAAGGGACACAGTAAACCTGCACAGGCCCATCGGAATCGAATACTGGTCTAACTGGAGCCGCTCAAAGCACAAACTGTTTGAAGATTCACTCTTCTTGTACTTAAGTTGGCATTGTGGTTTTGTATGCAATCCCGATGCAATTTATGTGTTTCATGGTCAATGTGAAGGTCCAAGGGATACAGTAAACGTGTACTGGTGCATCAGAATCTTATACTGGTCTCCCAGGGGCCGCTCAAATCACAAAGTCCTTCAAGATTTGCGATTCTTGTACTTAAGTCGGCATTGAGATTTTCATATTCAATCCCGACGCAATATCTGTGTTTCATGCTCAATGTGAAAGCCCAAGGGATACAGTAATCTTGCACTGGTGCATCGGAATCTAATACTAGTCTCCCTGGAGCCACTCAAATCACAAACTCTTAGAAGCTTCACTCTTCCATTACTTAAGTCAGTATTGTGCCTTTTGTAATCAATCCTGTTGCAATTTCTGTGTTTCAAGGTCAATGTGAAGGTCCAAGGGATACTGCAAACCTGCACTGATGCATCGGAATCTAGCACTGGTCTCCCAGGAGCCGCTCAAATCACAAACTCATAGAAGATTCACTCTAATTGTACTTAAGTCGGCATTCTGCCTTTTGTATTCAATCCCGATGCAATTTCTGTGTTACATTGTCAACGTGAACGTCCATGGAATACAGCAAACCTTCACTGGTGCATCGGAATCTAATACTGGTCTCCCAATAGCCGTCAAAGCAAAAACTCTTAGAAGATTTACTGTTCTTGTACTTACGTCGGTATTGTACCTTTTTATTGAATCCAGGTGCACTTTCAGTGCTTCATGGTCTATGTGAAGGTCCAAGGGATACAGTAACCCTTCACTGGTGCATCGGGATCTAATACTAGTCTCCCAGGAGCCACTCAAATCTCCAACTCTTAGAAGATTTTCTCTTCTTGTACTTGAGTCGGCATTGTGCTTTCCGTATTCAATCCCGATGTAATTCCTGTGTTTCATGCTCAAGGTGGAGGACCAAGGGATACAGTAAATCTGCACTGATGCATCGCAATGTATTACTGATCTCCCAGGAGCCGCTCAACATAATACTCTTTGAAGATTCACTCTTCTTGTACTTAAGACGGCATTATGCCTTTTGCATTCAATCCCAATGCAACTTCTGTTTCATGGTCAATGTGAAGGTCCAAGGGATACAGAAAACCTGCACTGGTGCATCAGAATCTAACTCTGATCTCCCAGGAGCCTCTCAAAATACAAACTCTTAGAAGATTCACTAGTCTTGTACTTAAGTCGTCATTGTGCCTCCTGTATTCAATCCCGATGCAATTTCTGTGTATCATGGTCAATGTGAAGGACCAAGGGATCCAGTAAACCTGTACCAGTGCATGGGAATCTAGTACTGGTCTCGCAGGAGCCGCTGTAAGCACAAAGTTCTTAGAAGATTCACTCTTTTTGTACTTAAGTCGGCATTGTGCCTTTTGTATTCAATACCGATGGAATTTCTGTGTTTAATGGTCAATGTGAATGTCCAACGGATACAGTAAACGAGCAATGGTGCATCGGTATCTAATACTGGTCTCCCAGGTGCCGCTCAAAACACAAACCCTTAGAAATTCACTCTTCTTGTTCTTAAGTCAGCATTGTGCCTCTTGTATTCAATCTCGACGCAATTTCTGTGCCTCACGGTCAATGTGAAGGTCCAAGGGATCCAGCAAACCTTCACTTGTGCATCGGAATCTAATACTGGTCTCCCAGGAGCCGCTCAAAGCACAAACCCTTAGAAGATTCACTCTTCTTGTACTTAAGTCGGCATTATGCTTTTTGTATTCAATCACGATGCAATTTCTGTGTTTGATGGTCAATGTGAAGGTACAAAGGATACAGTAAACCTGCACTGGTGCATCGGAATCAAATACTGGCCTCCCTATAGCCGTCAAAGCAAAAACTCTTAAAAGATTTACTGTTCTTGTACTTACGTCGGTATTGTACCTTTTGTTTTGAATCCCAGTGCAATTTCTGTGCTTCATGGTCTATGTGAAGGTCCAAGGGATACAGTATACCGGCACTGGTGCATCTGAATCTAATACTAGTCTCCCAGGAACCACTCAAATCACAAACTCTTTGACGATTCACTCATCTTGTACTCAAGTCGGCATTGTGCCTTTTGTATTCAATCCCGATTCTATTTCTGTGTTTCGTGGACGAGGTGAAAGGGATACAGTAAGCCTGCACTGGTGCATCGGAATCTATTACTGGTCTTCCAGAAGCCGCTCAAAGCACAAACCCTTTGAAGACTAACTCTTCTTGTACTTAAACCAGCATTGTGCCTTTTGTACTCAATCGCGATGCAATTCCTGTGTTTCATGGTCAATGTGATGGTCCAAGGGAAACAGTAAACCTGCAGAGGTGCATCGGAATCCAATACTGGTCTCCCAGGAGCCGCCCAAGGCACAAATTCTTAGAAGAATCACTCTTCATGTACTTAAGTCGGCATTGTACCTTTTGTATTCAATCCCGATGCTATTTCTGTGTTTCATGGTCAATGTGAAGGTCCAAGGGATACATTAAACCTGCACTGGTGCATCGGAATCTAATAACGGTCTCCCAGGAGCCGCTCAAATCTCAAACCCTTAGATGATTCACTCTTCTTGTACTTAAGTCGGCACTGAGCATTTTGTATTAAATCCCGATGCTATTTCTGTGTTTCATGGTCAATCTGAAGGTCCAAGGGATGTAGCAAAACCTGCACTGGTGCACAGGAATCTAATACTGGTCTCCCAGGGGCCGCCCAAATCACAAAGTCTTAGAAGATTCACTCTTCTTGTACTTAGGCCTGATTGTGCCTTTTGTATTCAATCCCAATGCAATTTCTGTGCTTCATTGTCAATGTGAAGGTCCAAGGGATACAGTAAACCTGCACTGGTGCATCGGAATGTAATACTGGTCTCCCAGGAGCCGCCCGAAGCACAAACTCTTAGAGGATTCACTCTTCCTGTACTTAAGTCGGGATTGTGCCTTTTGTATTCAAACCCGATGCTATTTCTGTGTTTCATGGTGAATGTGAAAGTCAAAGGGAAACATTAAACCTGCACTGGTGCATCGGAATCCAATAACGGTCTCCCAGGAACCGCTCAAATCACAAATCCTTAGATGATTCACTCTTCTTGTACTTAAGTCGGCACTGAGCATTTTGTATTCAATCTCGATGCAATTTCTGCATTTCATGGTCAATGTGAAGGTCCAAGGGATATAGTAAACCTGCACTGGTGCACCGGAATCTAATACTGGTCCCCCAGGAGCTGCACTAATCACAAACCCTTAGAAGATTCACCTTTCTTGTACTTAAGTCATCATTGTGCATTTTGTATTCAATCCCGATGCAACTTCTGTGTTTCAATGTCAATGTGAGAGACCAAGGGATACAGAAAACCTGCACTGCTGCATCTGAATCAAACACTGATGTCCCAGGAGCCGCTCAAAACAAAATCTCTTACAAAAATCACTCTCCTTTTACTTAAGTCGGAAATGTACCTTTTGTATTCAATCCCGATGCTATTTCTGCGTATCATGCTCAATGTGAAGGCCCAAGGGATACAGTATACCTGGACTGAGGCATCGCTATGTAATACTGATCTCCCAGGAGCCGCTCAACATAATACTCTTAGAAGACTCACTCTTCTTGTACTTAAGACGGCATTGTGCCTTTTGTATTCAATCCCGATGCAATTTCTGTTCATGGTCAATGTGAAAGTCCAAGGGATACAGAAAAACTGCACTGGTGCATCGGAATCTATTACTGGTCTCCCAGGAACCTCTCAAATCACAAACCTTTACAAGATTCACTCTTCTTGTACTTAAGTCGGCATTGTGCATTTTGTATTCAACCCTGATGCAATTTCTGTGTTACATTGGCAATGTGAGAGTCCAAGGGGTACAGTAAACCTGCACTGCTACATCGGAATCAAACACTGGTCTCCCAAGAGCCGCTCAAAACAAAATCTATTAGAAGATTCCCTCCTCTTTTACTTAAGTCGGCAATGTAACTTTAGTATTCAATCCCGATGCTATTTCTGTGTTTCATAGTCAACGTGAAGGTCCAAGGGATACAGCAAACCTTCACTGGTGCATCTGAATCTAATACTGGTCTCCCAGGAGCCGCTCAAAGCACAAACTCACAGAAGATTCACTCTTCTTGTACTTAAGTCAGCTTTGTGCCATTTGTATTCAATCCCGATGCAATATCTGTGTTTGATGGTCTATGTGAAGGTCCAAGGGATACAGTAAACCTGCACTGGTGCATCGGAATCTAATAACGGTCTAACAGGAACCGGTCAAATCACAAATCCTTAGATGATACACTCTTCTTGTACTTAAGTCAGCACTGAGCAGTTTTTCTTCAATCCCGATGTCATTTCTGTGTTTCATGGTCAATGTGAAGGTCCAAGGGATACAGTAACACTTCACTGGTGCATCGGAATCTAATACTAGTCTTCCAGGAGCCACTCCAATCACAATCTGTTAGACGATTCACTCTTCTTGTACTCAAGTCGGCATTTTGGCTTTTGTACTCAATCCTGATGCAATTTCTGTATTTCAATGTCAATGTGAGAGACCAAGGGATACAGAAAACCTGCACTGCTGCATCTGAATCAAACACTGATGTCCCAGGAGCCGCTCAAAACAAAATCTCTTAGAAAAATCACTCTCCTTTTACTTAAGTCAGCATTTTGCATTTTGTATTCAATCGCGATGCAATTTCTGTGTTACATGGTCAATGTGAACGTCCAAGGGATACAGCAAACCTACACGGGTGCATCGGAATCTAATACTGGTCACCCGGGAGCCGCTCAAATCACCAACTCATAGAAGATTCACTCTTCTTGTACTTAAGTCGGCATTGTGCCTTTTGTATACAATGCCGATGCAATTACTGTGTTTGATGGTCAATGTGAACGTCCAAGGGATACAGTAAACCCGCACTGGTGCATCGGAATCTAATACTTGTCTCCCAGAATCCGCTCAAGTCACCAACTGTTAGAAGATTCACTCTTCTTGTACTTAAGTCACCAACTGTTAGAAGATTCACTCTTCTTGTACTTAAGTTAGCATTGTGTCTTTTGTATTTAATCCCAAAGTTATTTCTGTGTTTCATGGTGAATGTGAAAGTCAAAGGGAAACATTAGACCTGCACTGGTGCATCGGAATCCAATACTGGTCTCCCAGGAGCTGCTCAAAGCACAAACTCTTAGAAGACTCATTCTTCTTGTACTTAAGCTGGCACTGAGCATTTTGTATTCAATCCCAATGCAATTTCTGTGTTTCATGGTCAATGTGAAGGTCCAAGGGAAATAGTAAACCTGCACTGGTGCACCGGAATCTAATACTGGTCTCCCAGGGGCCGTTCAAACCACAAACTCTTAGAAGATTCACTCTTCTTTTACTGATGTCAGCATTGTGCCTTTTGTATTCAATCCTGATGCAATTTCAGTTTTTCAGAACTGGTGCAACGGAATCCAATACTGGTCTCCCAAGAGCCGCTCAAAGCACAAAATCATAGAATATTCATATTTCTTGTACTTAAGCCGGCAATGAGCCTTTTGTATTTAATTTCGATGCAATTTCTGTGATTCATGGTCAATGTGAAGGTCCAGGGGATACAGTGTTACTGCACTGGTTCATCGGAATCTAATACTGGTCTCCGAGGAGCCGCTCGAATCACAAACTCTTAGAAAATTCACTCTTCCTGTACTTAAGTCGGCATTGTGAATTTTGTATTCAATCCCGATGCTATTCCTGTGTTTCATGGTAAATGTGAAAGTCCAAGGGAAACATTAAACCTGCACTGGTGCATCGGAATCTAATACTGGTGTCCCAGGAGCTGCAAAAATCACAAACCCTTAGAAGATTCACTCTTCTTGTACTTAAGTCGGCATTGTGAATTTTGTATTCAATCACGATGCAATTTCTGTGTTTCAATGTCAATGTGAGAGACCAAGGGATGCAGAAAACCTGCACTGCTGCATCTGAATCAAACACTGATGTATCAGGAGCCGTTCAAAACAAAATCTCTTACAAAAATCCCTCTTCTTTTACTTAAGTCAGCATTGTGCATTTTGTATTCAATCGCGATGCAATTTCTGTGTTTCATGGTCAATGTGTAGGTCCAAGGGATACAGCAAAACTGCACTGGTGCATCGGAATCTAATACTGGTCACCCAGGAGCCGCTCAAATCACAAACTCATAGAAGATTCACTCTTCTTGTACTTAAGTTGGCATTGTGCCTTTTGTATACATTGCCGATGGAATTTCTGTGTTTGATGATCAATGTGAAGGTACAAGGGATACAGTAAACCTGCGCTGGTGCATCGGAATCTAATACTGGTCTCCCAATAGCCGGCAAAGCACAAACTCTTAGAAGATTTACTCTTCTTGTACTTACGTTGGCATTGTGCCTTTTCTATTGAATCCCGATGCAATTTCTCTGCTTCATGGTCTATGTGAACGTCCAAGGGATATGGTAAATCTGCACTGGTGCATCGGAATCTAATACTAGACTTCCAAGAGCCACTTAAATCACAAACTCTTAGAAGATTCACTCTTCTTGTACTTAAGTCGGTATTGTGCTTTTGTATTCAATCCCGATGCAATTTCTGTGTTTCATGGACAATGTAAAGGTCAAAGGGATACAGTAAGCCTGCAGTGGTGGATCGGAATCTAATACTGGTCTTCCAGAAGCCGCTGAAAGCACAAACCCTTCGAAGATCCACTCTTCTTGTACTTAAACCGGCATTGTGTCTTTTGCACTCAATCCCGATACAATTTCTGTGTTTCATGGTCAATGTGAAGGTCAAGGGACAAAGTAAACCTGCACTGGTGCATCGGAAGGTAATACTAGTCTCCCAGGAGCCACTCAAATCACAAATTCTTAGAAGATTCACTCTTCTTGTACTTAAGTCGACATTGTGCTTTTGTATTCAATCCCGATGCAATTTCTGTGTTCATTGTCAATGTGAAGGTCCAAAGGATACAGTAAGCCTGTACTGGTGCATCGTAGTCTAATACAGATCTCCCAGGAGCCGCTCAAATTACAATCTCTAAGAAGAGTCACTAGTCTTGTACTTAAGTCGGCATTGTGCCGTTTGTATTCAATCCCAATGCAACTTCTGTGTTTCATTTTCAATGTGAAGGTCCATGGTATGAAGTAAACCTGCACCAGTGCATCGGAATCTAATACTGGTCTCCCAGGAGCCTCGCAAAGCACAAAATCCATGAAGATTCACTCATCTTGTATTTAAATAGGCATTGTGACTTTTGTATTCATTCCCGATGCAATTTCTGTATTTCATTTTAAATTTGAAGGTCCAAGGGATACAGTAAACCTGCACTGGTGCATCGGAATCGAATACTGGTATCCCAGGAGCCGCTCAAAGCACAAACCCTTAGAATATTCATTCTTCTTGTACTTAAGCCGGCATTGAGCCTTTTGTATTTAATTTCGATGCAATAACTGTGTTTCATGGCCAATGTGAAGGTCCAGGGGATACAGAAAACCTGCACTGGTGCATCGGATTCTAATACTGGTCTCCCAGGAGCCGCTCATAGCACAAAGTCTTAGACGATTCACTCTTCCTGTACATAAGCCGGCATTGTGCTTTATGTATTCAATCCCGATGTAATTTCTGTGTTTCATGGTCAACGTAAATATCCAAGGGATAAAGTAAACCTATACTGGTGCATCGGAATCTAATACTGGTCTCCCTGGAGCCTCCCAAAGCACAAACTGTTAGAAGATTCACTCTTCTTGTACTTATCTACGCTTTGTGCCTTTTGTATTCAATCCCGATGCAATTTGTGTGTTTCATGGTCCATGTGAAGGTCCAACGGATACAGTAAACCTGCACTGGTGCACCGGAATCTAAAACTGGTCTCCCAGGGGCCGCTCAAACCACAAAGTCTTAGAAGAATCAGTCTTCTTTTACTTAAGTCAGCATTGTGCCTTTTGTATTCAATCCTGATGCAATTTCTGTGTTTCATGGTCAATGTGATGGTCCAAGGGATACAGTAAACCTGCACAGGCCCATCGGAATCCAATACTGGTCTAACAGGAGCCGCTCAAAGCACAAACTCTTTGAAGATTCACTCTTCTTTCTTTTAAGTCAGTATTGTGCCTTTTGTAATCAAAACTGTTGCTATTTCTGTGTTTCAAGGTCAATGTGAAGGTCCAAGGGATACCGCAAACCTGCACTGATGCATCGGAATCTAACATTGGTCTCCCAGGAGCCGCTCAAATCACAAACTCATAGAAAATTCACTCTAATTGTAGTTAAGTCGGCATTGTGCCTTTTGTATTCAATCCCGATGCAAGTTCTGTGTTTGTTGATCAATGTGAAGGTCCAAGGGATACAGTAAACCGGCACTGGTGCATCGGAATCTAATACTGGTCTCCCAATAGGCGGCAAAGCACAACTCTTACAAGATTTACTATTCTTGTACTTATGTCGGCATTGTGCGTTTCGTATTGATCCCGATGCAATTTCTGTGTTTCATGGTCTATGTGAACGTCCAAGGGTTACAGTAAACCTGCACTGGTACATCGGAATCTAATACTAGTCTCCCAGGAACCACTCAAATCACAAACTCTTAGAAGATTCACTCTTCTTGTACATAAGTCGGCATTGTGCCTTTGGTATTCAGTCCCGATGCAATTTATGTAATTCATGGTCAATGTAAAGGTCCAAGGGATACAATAAACCTGCACTGGTGCATCGGAATCTAATACTGGTCTCCGAGGAGCCGCTTGAAGCACAAACTCGTAGAAGATACTCTCTTTTAGTACTTAAGTCGGCATTGTGCCTTTTCTATTCAATCCCGAAGCAATTTGTGTTTCATGGTTAATGTGATGGTCTAAGGGATACAGTAAACCTCCACTGGTGCATCGGAATCTAATACTGGTCTCCCAGGAGCCGCACATATCACATACCCTTACAAGATTCACTCTTCTTCTACTTAAGACGGCATTGTGAATTTTGTATTCAATTCCGATGCAATTTCTGTGTTTCAATGTCAATGTGAGAGGCCAAGTGATACAGGAAACCTGCACTGCTGCATCTGAATCAAACACTGATCTCCCAGGAGCCGCTCAAATAAAATCTCTTAGAAGATTCAGTATTCTTTTACTTAAGTCCGCATTGTGCCGTTTATATTCAATCGCGAGGCAATTTCTGTGGTTCATGGTCAATGTGAAGGTCCAAGGGATACAGCACACCTGCACTGGTGCATCGTAATCTAATACTGGTCTCCCAAGAGCCGCTCAAATCACAAACTCATAGAAGATTCAGTCTTCTTGTACTTATGTCGGTATTGTGCCTTTTGTATTCCATCCCGATGGAACTTCTGTGTTTGATGGTCAATGTGACGGTCCAAGGGATACAGTCAACCTGCACTGGTGCATCGGAATCTAATACTGGTCTCCCAATGGCCGGCAAAGCACAAACTCTTAGAGGATTTACTCTTCTAGTACTTACGTCGGCATTGTGCCTTTTGTATTGAATCCCGATGCAATTTATGTGCTTCATGGTCTATGTGAAGGTCTAAGGGATACAGTAAACCTGCACTGGTGCATCGGAATATAAAACTAGACTCCCAAGAGCCCTCAAATCACAAACTCTTAGAAGATTCACTCTTCTTATACTTAAGTCGGCATTGTGCCTTTTGTATTCAGTCCCGATGCAATTTCTGTGTTTCATTGTCAATGTGAAGGTCCAAGGGATAGAGTAAACCTGCTCTGGTGCATCGGAATGTTATACTGGCCTCCCAGGAGCCGGTCAAAGCAGAAACTCTTAGAAGATTTACTATTCTTGTATTTAACTCGTCAATATGCATTTTGTAATCGCTCGCAATGCAACTTCAGTATTTCATGGTCAATGTGAAGATCCAAGGTATAAAGTAAACCTGCACCGGTGCATCGGAATCAAATACTGGTCTCCCTGGAGCCTCGCAAAGCACAAACTCTTTGAAGATTCACTCGTCTCGTATTTAAGTAGGCATTGTGCCTTTTGTATTGAATCCCGATGCAATTTCTGTATTTCATTTTGAATTTGAAGGTCCAAGGGATACAGTAAACCTGCACTGGTGCATCGGTATCCAATACTGGTCTCCCAGAAGCCGCTCAAAGTACAAACTCTAAGAAGATTTACTCTTCTTGTACCTAAGTCGGCATTGTGCCTTTGATATTTAATTTCGATACAAATTCTGTGTTTCATGGTCAATGTGGGGGTCCAAGGGATACAGTAAACCTGCACTGGTGCATCGGAATCTAATACTGGTTTCCCAGGAGCCGCTCATAGCACACTCTTAGACGATTCAGTCTTCCTGTACATAAGCCGGCATTGTGCTTTATGTATTCAATCCCGATGCAATTTGTGTGTTTCATGGTCAATGTGAAGGTCCAACGGATACAGTAAACCTGCACTGGTGTATCGGAATCTAATACTGGTCTCCCAGGAGCCTTTAAAAATACAATCTCTTAGAAGATTCACTAGTCTTGTACTTAAGTAGGCATTGTGCCTTTTGTATTCAATGCGGATGCAATTTCTGTGTTTCATGGTCAATGTAAAGGTCCAAGGGATACAGTAAACCTGCACTGGTGCAACGGAATCTAATACTGGTATCCCAGCTGCCGCTGAAATCACCAGCTCTTAGAAGAATTTCTCTTCTTGTACTTAAGTCGGCACTGTGTTTTCGTATTCAATCCCGACGCAATTTCTGTGTTTCATGCCCAATGAGAAGGCCCAAGCGATACAGTAAACCTGCACTGGTGCATCGGAATCTAATACTGGTCTCCCAGGAGCCGCTCAAAACACAAACTCTTAGAATATTCACTCTTCTTGTATTTAAGTCGCCATTGTGCATTTTGTAATCGCTCCCAATGCAACTTCTGTGTTTCATGGTCAATGTGAAGATCCAAGGTATAAAGTAAACCTGCACCGGTGCATCGGAATCTTATACTGGTCTCCCAGGAGCCTCGCTAAGCACAAACTCTTAGAAGATTCACTCGTCTTGTATTTCAGTAGGCATTGTGCCTTTTGTATTTAATCCCGATGCAATTTCTGTGTTTCATGAACAATGTGAAGGACCGAGGGAGAAAGTAAACTTGCACTGGTGCATCAGAATCTAATTCTAGTGTCCCAGGAGCCGCTCAAAGCACAAATTCTTAGAACATTCAGTCTTCTTGTACATAAGTCGGCATTGTGCTTTTTGTATTCAATCCCGATGCAATTTCTATGTTTCATGGACAATGTGAAGTTCCAAGGGATACATTAAACCTGCACTGATGCATCGGAATCCAATAACAGACTCCCAGGAGCCGCTCAAATCACAAATCCTTAGATGATTCACTCTTCTTGTACTTAAGGCGGTACTGAGCATTTTGTATTCAATCCCCATGCAATTTCTGTATTTCATGGTCAATGTGAAGGTCCAGGGGATAGAGTGAACCTGCACTGGTGCATCGGAGTCTAATACTGGTCCCCCAGGGGCCGCTTAAAACACTAACAGTTAGAAGTTTTTCTCTTCTTGTACTTACGTCAGCATTGTGATTTACGCATTCAATCCCGACGCAAATTCTGTAATTCATCCTCAATGTGAAGTTCCAAGGGAAACATTAAACCTGCACTGGTGGATCGGAATCTAATAACGGTCTCCCAGGAACCGCTCAAATCACAAATCCTTAGATGATTCACTCTTCTTGTACTTAAGTCGGCACTGAGCATTTTGTATTCAATCCCGATGCAATTTCTGTGTTTCATGGTCAATGTGAAGGTCCAAGGGAAATTGTAAACCTGCACTGGTGCACCGGAATCTAATACTGGTTCCCAGGGGCCGCTCAAACCACAAACTCTTAGAAGATTCACTCTTCTTTTACTTAAGTCAGCATTGTGCCTTTTGTATTCAATCCTGATGCAATTTCAGTTTTTCAGAACTGGTGCAACGGAATCCAATACTGGTCTCCCAAGAGCCGCTCAATGCACAAAACCTTAGAATATTCATTTTTCTTGTACTTAAGCCGGCAATGAGCCTTTTGTATTTAATTTCGATGCAATTTCTGTGATTCATGGTCAATGTGAAGTTCCAGGGGATACAGTGAAACTACACTGGTGCATCGGAATCTAATACTGGTCTCCGAAGAGCCGCTCGAAGCACAAACTCTTAGAAGATTCACTCTTTCTGTACTTAAGTCGGCATTGTGCCTTTTGTATACAATGCCGATGGAATTTCTGTGTTTGATGGTCAATGTGAAGGTCCAAGGGATACAGTAAACCTGCGCTGGTGCGTCGGAATCTAATACTGCTCTCCCAATAGCCAGAAAAGCACAAACTCTTAGAAGATTTACTCTTCTTGTACTTACGTCGGCATTGTGCCTTTTGTATTGAATCCCGATGCAATTTCTCTGCTTCATGGTCTATGTGAACGTCCAAGGGATATGGTAAACTTGCACTGGTGCATCGGAATCTAATACTAGACTCCCAAGAGCTACTTAAATCACGAATTCTTAGAAGATTCACTCTTCTTGTACTTAAGTCGGTATTGTGACTTTTGTATTCAATCCCGATGCAATTTCTGTGTTTAATGGACAATGTAAAGGTCAAAGGGATACAGTAAGCCTGCAGTGGTGGATCGGAATCTAATAATGGTCTTCCAGAAGCCGCTGAAAGCACAAAGCCTTCGAAGATCCACTCTTCTTGTACTTTAACCGGCATTGTGCCTTTTGCACTCAATCCCGATACAATTTCGGTGTTTCATGGTCAATGTGAAGGTCAAGGGACAAAGTAAACTTGCACTGGTGCATCGGAAGGTAATACCAGTCTCCCAGGAGCCACTCAAATACCAAACTCTTAGAAGATTCACTCTTCTTGTACTTAAGTCGACATTGTGCCGTTTGTATTCAATCCCAATGCAACTTCTGTGTTTCATTTTCAATGTGAAGGTCCATGGTATAAAGTAAACCTACACCAGTGCATCGGAATCTAATACTGGTCTCCCAGGAGCCTCGCAAAGCACAAACTCCATGAAGATTCACTCATCTTGTATTTATGTAGGCATTGTGACTTTTGTATTCAATCCCGATGCAATTTCTGTATTTCATTTTACATTTGATGGTCCAAGGGATACAGTAAACCTGCACTGGTGCATCGGAAGCGAATACTGGTATCCCAGGAGCCGCTCAAAGCACAAACCCTTAGAATATTCATTCTTCTTGTACTTAAGCCGGCATTGAGCCTTTTGTATCTAATTTCGATGCAATGTCTGTGTTTTATGGCCAATGTGA